>NC_071257.1:31501180-31803680 GCF_023375685.1 Ictalurus furcatus | reverse complement strand
GACCTGTCACTCATGTCAGCAGCTGCTAAAGGATTTAAATGTCCTCTCTTACCCGTGACTGATGAACTTCCTCTTCAGTCCTCCTTCTTCATGCAACAGCATACAGATTTATGGAGGGTTTTTTGAGCACGCTTGAGGATATGATGTACGGCTTTGGAGTTATTTATACCTCCTTCTTCCTCTGTCATGAGGCATGCACTTTTAGGTGCATCTCTCTCACTCTTTTCTGTCATTCTCTCACATTCTCCATCAATGCTGCATTTTCTATCCTTAAATCTCCCATTCTGTCTCTTACCATATCACTTTCTCTTATGTTATGCATACTCTTGTGTTCTCTGTAAGGATGCTGATATCAATCTTTCAGGTCATTGCTGCCCAAGCCTGGGGTGTGAGGTATCATCTTCAATTCTGATGCCTCATCTCACTGGTGTCAATGTTAGGTGAGGGTGACTTGTCATCCCACCATTCATCATGCCATGGGCTGGGGATCACACTTCGTATGGGGATTTAGGTTTAGTAGTTCATGGAAGTTTAGAGAAAGTAGGGATTGTTAATACAGAATATGTAGAATGATGTGAGAAAGTTAATGTAAGACACTGGTACTGTCACATAATTTGGTGAGACGTTACTAAAGCTATAGTTAGGGCTAGATATGTGGGTAACCAAACTGTAGGGAAATGCATACTTTAAATAATTTTATCATGACCAATGGTTCAAATTGAACAAATAAATAAAGATACAAATAAACAAATGCATACATACATACATACATAATACATTTATTTTTATTTGTTTGTTTGTTTGTAATAGCCCAATATAGCACAATTTAATATTAATCACTATAATTGTGGGGGTGGGGTTTGGGTCAGGGGGTAATCCTGCCCTGCATATATTTGCTTGATTTGGCTATGTGTTGAATACCTAACATGGCCTTATGATGAGTATAAATGGAAAGAGAAAGCTAGGATAATTATAATTGCCCCCCTCCTCATTCTGACTAGATATACATAGCACCATACTTACACACACACACTCTTGCCTGCACTTGCATCATGCTGTGTGAGGCAAATGTTGACCTCCTAAATGTAGTATCTCTCATACCTCTAGCCCCCGACGAAACTGCAAAATGGTGGTTAAATGTTCGATAATGCGACTTAGTGAAGGACCCGTAGATCTCTCTTAAAGCAAGGGTCATCGCTAGGTAAATACAGTAACTATGAGCAATTCCTCTACCATCTAGCAAATTTTATTATTGTGTAAGGTTTTGGGTGAAAATTGTATTTACTCTAATATGTTGGTGTTTTATATTTCTCATCGCAGTTTAAGTAGTATTCCATGAATGTAGTTGACCTCACAGATATGCTGTCAGGTTTTGAGAAATTTCAATACATTTAAGTTTTAAATGCATGCGTAGTACACGGACAAAAATTGGCTGTACTTCACTATAAAATAATGAAGCCGCACAAGCACAACACACAGCAACAACAGTTGACACAGACGTGAAAAAAAAAATGTTAAAAATTTTTAGGTGTCCAACAGGAAGCCATCTTAAGAATCTTGGCAAATCTCTTTTAGAGGACAGTTAATATGGCAATGCTAAATTAGCATGGCTCAGGAGATGTTAGCAAAACACGTGGCCAAATATCATCCAAGGCATTTACAGATAGCTATACCATGAGCACATCTATAAAAAATAAAAATAAAAAAATAGATAAAAACATGTATCGGCTATTAACACAGTAATTTAAAAAATACAATTTTATGTGTCCCACCTATGAAACTTTTCATTTGTGGATGGAATATCACAGAAATCTGATCTGCCGTGGTTGACATCCAATCTAAATGTTAATTTTAAAATCTGCATGGTGGGTATATAAGATCTTAGCCAGTTTGACTTCTGCTCCTTGTTTTAAAGGCCTTTGTGTGCCTTGGAGAATGTGACCATTACTGAGCCATGCATTCTTTCTTCATGTAATTACACCCATAAATACCTCTGAACCCCCATAAGAGTCATGGAGGCATTCATTGAGACTCCCTAGTGTTCTGGTGAGTTACTGACACCCTTTTTTGGAATGTGATTTTATGGCTCTGTTCACCCACCAAAGCCATCATATTTTATATACAGACTACATTGGTGTGACATGTTATTACGATTTCAACCTCATTATTCATGAGAAAGACAAAACACTAAAGCAGAAATGCTAAACATCCATTGGGATGCTGTTCGTCCCATACAAGTCCCATTTTAATTCTCCTGTTTGAGAAGAAGCAAGCACCCCATGCCAGTGTGTTTTGGCCCACCCAAACAGTGCCTGCTGTCCTTCTTGTATTTTTGTTTTGTTCATTCTGTGCTGCAATAAAGGCTGACAAAAGGAAAGAGCAAGGGAGGGCAGAGAGAGTACAGCTGTCAGTCTCTGTGCCTTGGAATTTATAAACCAATGGGAGTCTGTGTAGTGTGAGAAACAATTGAAGAAATTGTGAGCATTGCCAAATGGAAGTGCCTACGTGCGTGTGAAATGGCCAGTCAGAAGAGCAAGGGGACCACCATTGGTAATAGCCTAAAAATGACTGTCAAACACCACCTGTCAGTCATTTTGGGTGTAAAGCTGTTTAGTAAGTAGCAAAAATTACTCTCAACTCTGACAGCTGAGAACACACTGGCAATGATGCGATTGTACTGAGTTGACGGCTTATACCAACGATATGAAGTTAATTAGAGCCCAGTATTGTGTAAATCAGACTTTCTAGTACAGCTTTAATTTGCCAGTGAAAGCTAAAGTTTAATATGCAGTATTTCAAAACATCAAGTGAAACTATTAGGGTTGAGCAATGAATGATATCACAATGTCTCATCAATAGTATAATAAAAATGAATAAAATACCACACACACACACACACACACACACACACACACACACACACACACTTAAAGACTTAAAGATAAGCAACTGTATTTGTGGTCTGTAATGCTCTATCCAGTTCGTACTATTTTCCACCAAACATAACAAACAGAAAAGTTTAATTCAAACCAAAATCACACTAAACTTTTTGTTTGTTTGTATAATATGTACTGTTTTTCTCATTTGTAAGTCGCTTTGGATAAAAGCGTCTGCTAAATGAATACATGTAAATGTAAATGTAAATGTGATCTATGCTTAGTCTGTCTACTTTTAGTTTTTCCTCCAAAGTCATTTTAGGGTTTAATAAAAAAGGATGATAGAGCAAATAATCTACCTCATTTCCATTCATTACACAAAAAAATGTATTTCACATGTGCTTTCTCAATTATTGCTGATGACGTTTTATGCATGTGCCAGTGTCATAGACTAAAAAAAAAATTGTGATCAAATCTAGGGAAGGTGTCACTGCATGAATCTACAGTCTGGGATAAAAAGAAATCAGCCACAGATTTCTTCCTACCATTCTGTGCATTTATCTTACAAGCATTGTTTCCACAAAAAAACAACAGCAAAAAAAAAAAAAAAGTTATATTAAGACATTTGTCAACAGCAAATAATTTGCTGTGGATGCAAAATAATTAGCCCTGCTAACCCATCTCTATCAGCCACCCTCGATCTGTTTACACCTTAAACCGAGAAAACTGTGAGTAAATATTATTAATACAAAGACTTCATTAAAGATGTCAAAGATGTCAGTGGACGACTATATGTGTTTATCAAACTGGTGAAGCATGTTACTGCATTTTTGCCAACAGGCGTGACATTTATATCCACATTGATAATTCAATCCTGTTTATTAACACCACATGGATCAAGTGCTGAATGCTTAATTATAGATCAACTATTAACAGCATTCAAATAATCTACACAGCTATTATATTTTTTCATGAAGCCTTTAACGAATTGCATAACTGAGCTTTTTCCCATAAATGTTTCCTCTTTTATTGAACTCAGTAGATTGAATACACAGTGTATTGCATTATAATTAACTACTAATAGTCTCCAATCAACAAAATAATGTTCTGCAAAGAAATATAGTCACATAGAAAGATATCTATTTTCTATACTCTTGAAGACAACGTGGTATTATCCAGGGCCAGAGGAATGTTGCAGGGCTAACGAGACCGTGTGTCGGATATCAGAGTGAAAAAGAGCTTTTTGTCTCAGCGCTGTTCAGATGATAATCCACTGGTACACAATCACTAAGCTCAATATCAACTCTTCCTCACACTGGGCACTCTGCCCACATAAAATGTTCTTCTCTAGAACAAGCTGCTGTTTCGACCATACTTTTACTACATATATGACCAGATTTGAAAAACCTGGAATATGATTTTTGTCATATTGCATATGCTTGATCTTATTGGAAATGCACTACGAATTACTATTAATTTACTATTAATTTTGCAATATAACCAGTAAGTAAAAAAAGTATTAGACTAGTTTCCTTTTCCATAAGTAAAAATTGCTTCGAGCTATCGTTATTTTTAGGTTAGTGCAGTTAAATGTTGATTAACGCAGCAAATAATTATCAAACCAAATTTCAATTAACAGCCATCCATCTCCAATATACAAAACATACTTCCAGCTCAAGTGCTTTTTTATGTTACAGTGTTAAAGATGATATATAGATATAAATATAAATAATAACTATGATAAATAAATAATAAATCTGTGCATCAAATTATACTAATTTAAAACCATTATGCATTTAAACATGGAACAGGCAACTAGAACTATACACAGGACTGGAATCTTGTGCATTAAAGTACATTTAGCCTACTCTTTCTTTCTGACTAGCAAAGACTTGTGAATATACAATATACGTCAACTAGCCCTATGGATCTCAAAGTGGGGTCTGGAGAACCAGGATGTATATCCAGGGGGTCTCTGACTGTATTGCTTTTTATAAATGACACATCGTAAATAAGAGAGGTTAAGTAGTGCACAATATTCGTGCAAATGTTAAAGCTTAAATCTGAGTTAAACACATTTAAGTGACACTAAAATGCAGTAAATCAGCCTGATGCAAAATAGAGGATACAAGTACAATCAAAAATTTTTGACATGACTATCGGATACCTGAGCTTGCTCACAGATAAAGATATCATTCTATACTGAGAAGCTTGCTGATGTGTGTGCAGGTGGAACTGGAAGAAAGAGTGAAGTTGGCTGTTTTCCTTTGTAATGCATATTACAGGATATTTACTTCCTACGTACTTTATCATGGCAATGGAATGCTGGTTTTCATCCATGGCAAATGTTATTAGGAATGTTTTGTCTCCAAAAGCCTTGTGGATCTGTGTTTTGATGGGCAGGTCAGGGAGTAGACCCTATCCTATTTTTCACACCAACATCCATGCTTTCTTTAAAGTCACATAGCTGAACACCCAGCTCCAAGGGCATAGGTGGACCAAATGCAGGTGGATTGTCTGCACTGCATATAGATGTTCCATTCATTAGATGATAGACACCCATAATTTATTTGCCCAGCTGCCTTGTTTACATGGTCTTTTCAAACTAGATGGACAGTACAGCAGATCATACTGGCACATCCTCAAAGATCAGCTTGTAGAAGGCATTCCTTGAAACCAAAGCAGGCCTCACAGTGACCTGACTGGATCATCTTACTCGCATGGTTGGTCTGAAAAGTTCAGGTAACAGTCATTCAGACAGGAAGTGTGAACAGGACCATAGTGTGTCCTTTATTCCTGATTAAAAATCTGATGCTATGTAATAAGCCCTCTGGCATTCTTCCGGATATATAAATTCTTAGATAATCTAGATTTAAAGGCATCATGAAAGACAGTGTCAGAGGGAATGGTCCTAGCAGGATTACACCATCTCACAAGAAAATTCTGCTTTAAGATCCTAAATTGTTCAGCTTATATGTTGAAAAGTATTTACTACTCTTTTGAATGTTACATATTAGCTAGTCACTATGTTTGAGTTTTACACCAGACAAGCTCTCACAGACAAAAAACACACATCATAAAAAAAAAAATTCTTTGGTTGTGAGTTGGGATCAGTCTTGGAATGCATTATGTGAACTTTTCACTGGTGGCCTACGTAATGACATTATGACCAAAGATAGCCAATGACAAGTTCCTGGCAGTGTCAAATTTTTATTATTTTTTTTTTAAATTAAAATCTGAGTGTGATTGCTGCTACAATGCTCATCTAAAAGCCACCAGTTGGAGGACCAGATTCCTTAAACCTCAAAATTAGGCAAAGCTCCTAACTGCTCCACAATAAAATTTCCAGTAAAAACTTGTTTTAAGTAAAAAAATAAAATTAAAAAAAGGCATCATAAATTTGTCTTAGTAACTAATTTCAACTATAACCATTTATCAAAATTTTAATCAACAATGAAAAATATAAATTCAGTCTAGTATCCAAACTTTTGACTGTCGAAACCATTCCTTTCTTTCTGTCTTTCTTTCTTTCACCCAGTTTTAGCATGATATTTGTTAAATACCACAAAACTGACTGCATATTTATTTGAGCAGAGCCTGAAACCAAGGGGGCGGGTGGGGGGAGGGGGTCAAGAACAATATGACCTGTGACGACAGTTAACAAACAGTCCTGCATATGTTTATATTTTCATAACGGATATCACTCATTACTTTTTAATAACTTTATTTCAGTGGTCAATTCTGCTGTTTGTCTTCATTTGACCACTAATTATTTACATGGTTAGCTAATTGAGTTCTAGTAAGTGTCAGGGTTATGCCAGAATCGGATTACTACAGTTCCCAGAAGCCACTGCACCCCACTGCATCACTGTCACATGTCCACCTGCACTTGATTCACATTGATCTTAACGAACACCACTATTTAAGCCACAATTTGCACAGTACGGGTTGTCTAGCTTTTGTCTTGGGTTGCACTTGTTATGGTCTTTAGTCTATGTACTGTTGTGTCTTGCCTGGCTACCGTAGTCCATGTCTTTGTGTTACCACGCTAAGAATTTTGTATTATTTGTTTTTTGCATTAAACTTCTATCTGCACTAGCAACCACATCACCATGCATTATGTAAGTTCACTTGTAAGTTAGTAAGATATGGCAATGAATTTTTAAATAAGCCCACTGTAAAATGCACTTGTGAAATGCATGTCTGAAAAGCAAAAGGAAGTGCTACCATAAAGGTGAGATGAATGAAATTTTGCACATCATTGAATCTGAATGTGGAATCTGGACTGTAATAAATCATATATGTTGACGGTCGCAGAGAAGCACTGGTGGATAAACAGATTCAGACAAGGGCTCAGACAAAGACTCAGACAACAGACTATTGTCACGGCTGATAATCATAACGTTAACTGAGCTTCCTTCCTTTCTTGTGCAACCATTTAATCCCATTACCTTCACCCTCAAGCTGACTGCCTGAACCTGTAGTTTAAGTTACCTGGGTATACTTATAAACTCTTTTGGCTCAAAGTACTGAGTGTTACCTATTACATTCCTCAAAATCAGGCCTATCTCTAAATGAAGCTAGCTGAAGTTAGCACAGCGATGGTGCCCTAAATAACAGTCAACCAGCCTCTCCACAAGATTTGACGTATTGAGCTCGGAGTGGGCTTGTTACATATGTTAAATCTGTTCTTGTAACTTAATTACCACGACATGGGGTTAGTTGATTAGTAACAACCCCAAAGGTTGTGAGTGCTAAACGCATGAACAGAAAGAAGTCAACAAGATTTGTATCTCTTTCAAGCATTTACTTGACCCCATTGAATTTTGAAACATAACTAAGTGATTCACAGCAAAAATTTTGTTAAACTGAGCTAGGTTGAGGTTTATTCTCACAATAAGTTGACATGAGCGGCAAAGTGGAACAGCAGGTATGTTTAAGGGGTTACCTTCTGTGTGGAGTTTCACATATTCTCCTAATGTCTGCCAAGATTTCTTCTGGGTTCTCCTGTTTCTTCCTCCCATAAACCTGCCAGTAAGTAGATTGGCAACCCTAAATTACTCAAAGGTTTGAAAGTATGTAGGCATAGTGCTCTGTGATAGACCGGTCCAGATCCACTGCAACCTTAACCAAGATAAAGCCGTTACTGAAGCTGATTGAATAAATGAATAATGAATAAGGTGACAGCTAAAATTGGGTCACATTCTGTTTTCTAACGTACTTTTGTTGAAACAGGGGGCAATAAATTGAAGGCGCAGCCATTTCGCTTGAACTGGGCCTGGATCTCTCTGGAGAAGGAGTATTACTTGGTGGACGAGGATGCAAAGTTCCTGGAGGTGACGCTCAAGCGTAGAGGATATTTAGGAGAGACATCGTTTGTCAGTAAGTATTTACTGAAATTAGCTGCATGGTTTTTCCTATAATTCTTTAATAAGTATGTGACTATGCTGTTTATAGAATAAAGGAAAATAATGTTTCTTTCACGTTCATGACATCCAAGCTACTAATTCATGTCCAAGCCAAAAGCTGTGGCTACTACTGGAGTAAAGGCTTAACATGGAACCATTTCTAGTGAGTTGGCTCTTATCAGAAGCCAGTACGTTTATGCTTATTATGTGAAGCTGGTATTTTTACAGCCTTTTAACAGTGATTTATTTCATCTTAAACTATGACCTCAGTTTTATAACTTGACAAGCATGACATACTGTTTGTAAGATCTTTGTCAAAGAGTTGCCATGAAGCAACTCACAGCAGCGCAATGCAAATCTTAACTAAAAAAAAAAATCTACTAACAATATCCAAACATTTTTCACATATAATGAGGGTCACAAAGCACCTTTACAGAAATCTGGATGTAGATTTACCATAGATCCCTAATAAACTCTTAAAGAAACCTTGAGAGGAACCAGACTCAAAACGGAACCCATCCTCTTATGGGTGACACCAGAAAGTAAGACTATAAATCATTACAGTATACAGGTGTAGAAAGGTAAACAGTACTAATTGTTTTGAAAGGATGTTTGGTGTGAGCACAGGACAGCCTTTTTGATTACACATATTCTATTTGTTTTCTCCCAGGCATTGCCACTAAGGATGGCACTGCTGAAAAAGACAAGGACTTTCGTGGAAAAGCCCAGAAACAGATCCAATTTAATCCAGGCCAGACTACAGCTACCTGGAGAGTCAAGATCTTCACTGACCAGGAGTTTGAAACTTCAGAAACCTTTGAGATCCAACTTTCTGAACCAGTAATGGCAGTTCTAGAGTACCCAGATAAAGCCACTGTGGAGATTGTGGACCCTGGTGATGGTAAGGATTGATTTTACTCCACAGAAATGAAGAAAAGAAATCAAATTATAGTAGGCTTAAATTAGACATAGATGCATGTACTCTATATTCCCAATTTTGACAAGTGCTGGGTCTAATACTTAAATAATATCAAGATTTGTCAAAGGAAGTGATGTGTGCTAAGGTGCTTTTTTTTTTTTTTTTTTTCCACCTCTTTGCTTTCTTGTCTTTTGTAGAGTCCACTGTGTTCATCCCTCAAGCTGAATACCTAATAGAGGAGGACATTGGAGAACTGCTGGTTCCTGTACGCAGATCTGGAGATGTAAGCCAGGAGCTTATGGTAATTTGTTACACACAGCAAGGTGAGTGGTTACACCTCAGCTACACTTTTTCCTTATGCTGTAACTGTATTAAAATCCTTTCATTTAATTTAGCCAGGTTAAAAATTTACCAGACCTGCATGAAAGCTAATGATGTTTTAGTGTTTTATTTCATATTAGAATTTTTACACTGTGTTTTATTCAGGCAGTGCCACAGGGACCATCCCCAGCACAGTGCTCTCCTACTCCGACTACATCACTCGGCCTGAGGACCACAGCAGCGTGCTACGCTTTGACAAGGATGAACGGGAGAAGCTGTGCCGCATCATCATCATTGATGACTCGCTGTATGAGGAAGAGGAGAGCTTTAATGTGTCACTGAGCATGCCTATGGGAGGTCAGGTGGGAGCCAGCTTCCCCAGTGCCAAGGTCATCATCCTGGCAGACAGCAATGATGGTGAGTGATGGTACATACAAGGTAACCTACAGTAACTACTATTAATTCACTCGTATGAGATTGTGAGGTTGCTCAAGGAAAATAGTGTCTTTATTATTCACTATTATTGATCTTGACTTGAGTTTGTGATACAAATGAAGAACATGTCCAACCTGGTTAATCATATTGCATTGAATAATTAAGGAAAAGAACACTTGTAGGCTTTCTGTTATAGGAATATTATTAAGCATGTGGTGGTCTGATGCAGCCTGACACAAAGTGGAGTTACTTTTACCTCCTTGATTATTTTCTAATAACAGCATGTCTCAAGGTGTTTTATTCCTCTAATACCACAACAATCCACCAATGATCATGTGTTTGTATTAACTAAATAATAACACATTGTATTTTTATCCATTTATGGTTCCTTTTAATGTTAAGGAACATCCACAAGTTACTGCTATCGCTTATGTTATAAACAGCATCAAAAAAAAAAAAAAAAACACTGACACTGGAGACTCCTTCCTTAAACATTAAATAAAGCATCATCATATCAGTGATTATAAAGCTTTATTTGTTAAATAACAATACATTATGAGTACCTGTGAATTAGCTGTTACTATAGAAACAATAGTGCATTAATATGAACTTGATTTGCCTTACAGCTGGCAGTACAGAATTAGTATAGCACAGCTGTAATAAAAATCTAAGCAACACCCTCTGACCAATCAAGTCATTATTCAACATTCAACTGTGGTGTAAAATATTTTGGCTAAGCTAGAGAAAGAAAACAGTAAGATGTGACTTTTGAGATCACGAATGTAGCTACAGTGAGGGAAAAAAGTATTTGATCCCCTGCTGATTTTGTACGTTTGCCCACTGACAAAGAAATGATCAGTCTATAATTTTAATGGTAGATTTATTTGAACAGTGAGAGACAGAATAACAACAAGAAAATCCAGAAAAACGCATGTCAAAAATGTTATAAATTGATTTGCGTTTTAATGAGGGAAATAAGTATTTGACCCCTCTGCAAAACATGACTTAGTACTTGGTGTCAAAGCCCTTGTTGGCAATCACAGAGGTCAGACGTTTCTTGTAGTTGGCCACCAGGTTTGCACACATCTCAGGAGGGATTTTGTCCAACTCCTCTTTGCAGATCTTCTCCAAGTCATTAAGGTTTCGAGGCTGACGTTTGGCAACTCGAACCTTTAGCTCCCTCCACAGATTTTGTATGGGATTAAGGTCTGGAGACTGGCTAGGCCACCCCAGGACCTTAATGTGCTTCTTCTTGAGCCACTCCTTTGTTGCCTTGGCCGTGTGTTTTGGGTCATTGTCATGCTGGAATACCCATCCACGACCCATTTTCAATGCCCTGGCTGAGGGAAGAAGGTTCTCACCCAAGATTTGACGGTACATGGCCCCGTCCATCGTCCCTTTGATGCGGTGAAGTTGTCCTGTCCCCTTAGCAGAAAAACACCCCCAAAGCATAATGTTTCCACCTCCATGTTTGACGGTGGGGATGGTGTTCTTGGGGTCATAGGCAGCATTCCTCCTCCTCCAAACACGGCGAGTTGAGTTGATGCCAAAGAGCTCCATTTTGGTCTCATCTGACCACAACACTTTCACCCAGTTGTCCTCTGAATCATTCAGATGTTCATTGGCAAACTTCAGACGGGCATGTATATGTGCTTTCTTGAGCAGCGGACCTTGCGGGCGCTGCAGGATTTCAGTCCTTCACGGCGTAGTGTGTTACCAATTGTTTTCTTGGTGACTATGGTCCCAGCTGTCTTGAGATCATTGACAAGATCCTCCCGTGTAGTTCTGGGCTGATTCCTCACTGTTCTCATGATCGTTGCAACTCCACGAGGTGAGATCTTGCATGGAGCCCCAGGCCGAGGGAGATTTACAGTTCTTTTGTGTTTCTTCCATTTGCGAATAATCGCACCAACTGTTGTCACCTTCTCACCAAGCTGCTTGGCAATGGTCTTGTAGCCCATTCCAGACTTGTGTAGGTCTACAATCTTGTCCCTGACATCCTTGGAGAGCTCTTTGGTCTTGGCCATGGTGAGTTTAGAATCTGATTGATTGATTGCTTCTGTGGACAGGTGTCTTTTATACAGGTAACAAGCTGAGATTAGGAGCACTCCCTTTAAGAGTGTGCTCCTAATCTCAGCTTGTTACCTGTATAAAAGACACCTGGGAGCCAGAAATCTTTCTGATTGAGAGGGGGTCAAATACTTATTTCCCTCATTAAAATGCAAATCAATTTATAACATTTTTGACATGCGTTTTTCTGGATTTTCTTGTTGTTATTCTGTCTCTCACTGTTCAAATAAACCTACCATTAAAATTATAGACTGATCATTTCTTTGTCAGTGGGCAAACGTACAAAATCAGCAGGGGATCAAATACTTTTTTCCCTCACTGTATGTTCTACTCTTCCAGTCACCTCACAATGCGGCGTTTAGAAGACTAAAGGGAGACATCAGATTAAGTCAGTTCAGGTTGGCATTTTACAGTGAAAGCAAGTCCAAAATACCTCCATATCTGATAACAGTCCGAGTGCTCTTTTTATGTTCTTCTTACCTACTCCCCCTTAGCTAGAGGGTAGCTGATTTACTACTCTGACTAGTGAAGTCTCATATACACTCATGTAATGAAAGAGTCAGCTTGTGCCAGGTTGGAATCAAAGGAAAGACAAATGAAGAGGAGATAAGCTTTGGACAGTCTATAAGTCTCAAAACAACAACTATCTGACTCTTATCCACCTAACTATTATCCACAGTATAATCTGGAGCTCTATGTGGATACTCTGAATTTGGTCTTACTGAACATACTGAATTTGGTATATTCAGTTCAGTGGGATAACGCTTCTTGTGGCTGGAAAGTAATTTAAGAAGACAGAGATTCTAGACTTACTCTTCTTGTTTATTTATCTATTTATTAATTCTATGGTGTATGACTGAATTAGGGCATATGAGTCCATTTTAAGAAAAAGGAACTGGGTCAGGAAATGTGTCTTTACCAATAAATAGCAATATTACTGACCTCTAAAACACACAAAAAATCTTATTTACTAAAATGATTGTCTTGTATTGTCTTTTTCTTACAAATTATACCTGAAATCTCTTTGATAGCAAAATGTTGTTTTTTTTTTTTCCACTCACACTATTACCTGTTTTCATGACTCCCAAGCTCATACTGTGCACCTCGAAATCTATTGCACATCCAAAAGCATTTGTTCGTTTCGTATTTCTAGTTTCAGGTCTGAGGGTTTGCCCATTCTTTCCACCTCAGTTCTCCTTTATTTCATACATTTGTTCTTCCATGGTTAATGGTGATTCTCAATGCATGCCAGTTTTTCATCTGTCACCATGCCTGCCACAGCCATCCTTCAAAGCCTTGTAACCCAAGAACCCAAAACATGGGAAAAGGAAGAGAACAGAATTCAAGTTAGAGGTCTAATGACTCACAAGCCCCTGCATGGACAGATCAGTGCAAGCATGTCCATACAGTTAGATAAGAAGACAAGAAGAATGTATTGTTCTTATGTGTATATAAACTTAGTCTCAGTCTTAGACAGGCCAACCACTGCCTTTGGAGTGTCTGATAGTTATTGTCAAAAACATGAAGGTCACAACCTGATTGGAAATCTGCACTTCTATGTAGATGCACTTCCATGCACTGATATCTGAAAGGAAAATATTCGGACACTGGGACTACCAGAAAGATAACAGATGTTCTTTATTCTGTGGGCAGAGAATCTGAGGCTAGGTAAAGGATATACATGGTGTAAGTTTATGTAATCAATTTGTTTTTGTCTCACTACATTTTCTAAATGCATGCCTATAAATTGTACTTTGTGTACAAAGTACATATAAGCTTTCTTCTGAATTCATGGTCAGCATTTTCTTAGATTTTAATTCATTTACAGATGTTTTTATCCATAGTGAATTGAGAGAGGATACAATCCAAACAAGGTCCTAGATCAGAAACCCAAAAATGCCTCTCTGGCATCCTGAAATTCGAATTCACCTTTTTACGATCACTAGCACAAAGCCTAACCCATTAAACCTACTGGTGCTACCTACAGGCTGTGAATATGTGATTATACCTTTCACTCTCCACACTTTCAGTGGTTATATGTTACATATATCATCTTATATATTATATCTTATTACTTATATATTATATATTATATATTACATCTTATATCTTTCCAGTAAAAGCCAGATTAGCATAGATGCTTCCCTTAGTTATTTACAACCTGAGTCTTAGGCAGATTTATATGTAAATAATGTATGTACATTCCCAGACTTTACTTCTCTATTGCAACAGTAGAGAGGATTCATGCACACAATGTAGGCCAGAACTGTGGCCAGAACTTCTTGGTAGGTCTAACAGATCTTGCTAGTGTGTTTGTATGTGTATGTGTGTGGTAGGGGTCAAATGGGGATGTGAGAAGTTCAGTTGGAGAGGCCTGTGGTTTGGATTTAAGCCAAAAACCAGGGTCTTATTGTTATGTTTCTCTGGACTGGCTTCTGTAGGACTTTTGTGGAAATCACTTTCTTTCCTCTGAGTCTAACCCCCCACCCCTTTTTTTTTACCCACACCACGTCCTCTATTTTCTCTGCTCTCACAAAAAGACATTAGTGTGTCTTGGCTGTAATACCAGACCTTCTTGCCTGTCATCTTTGGCAGGAAGTAAGTAGGGCCAAGGTGCTTCCTGTGCTGTTAGATGGCGATGACACAGGGAGTCTCTCTTTCTCTCTTTCTCTGTCTCACTTTGACGTTCCTTTTGACTGATGGAATGGCATTTTATAATGCATTACACAACAGGGTGTGTTGTTATAGGGAAATAATCAACATGACAGTGGTATGACACCATTATACCTGTAATGTTGTAGCAATTTGCCAACAGTAATGTATAGTTACACTCAGTGTACACTCAATAATGTTGTGGAACATCTAGTTCTTGTTCTCACTTACATTTACAGCTTGTCATGTTACCGAAAAAGAGGAAAGTGAAAATTCCTGAACAACATTCTCCCCTGGGAAAATGATATTGATGTGATGACATGGTTGGAAATAACAATTCCACACATGCATGTATTTAAAAGTAAAAAAGTAAATTATTTGACATTTTTTTCTGCACGGTACTGAATCACACACGTTCTTAATAATTTGCATGATTCAGGTCCTGTTAAAAATGTCCTAAGCTTAGAGTCAGGTGTGGACTTAGTGTTCATACTTTTCTTATTTATGCTTAGGAAATGACCCAAAACCTATGCTCATCACACTGGTTTGTTTGATTTCCTACAAACTTTTTATGAAACCTGGTTGGTTTTATTCAAGTAATTTGATGCAGAAAATGCAGTTGAGACGAACAGAGTTTATGCAAATATGTTGGTCTGTGGTATGCAGATACAGATCAGTCTGGATTTGATTAGATATTTAAAAGGTAGCCAAGTCTCATGATCTTTGAAATTTACTCAGAAGGTCCAAATAAAAATATAAGACATAAAAGTATAATAATAATAATAATAATAATAATAATAATAATAATAATACACATATTGAACACATAATAAATATACTGTGTTTTTGCATTGAAATGTTTCAAATTATTATATTTTTGTTTATACTCAGTTATAATACAAATCCCCTAAATTAATACTTGAATATAGGAACAAAGTAAAAATGACCACTGTGTAGCTTGTCAGTAATTTAGACCTCTGTCTGCCCTACAGAACCGGCTCTTTATTTTGGAGAGACGGAGTACACAGTGGACGAGAGTGCTGGCTACGTAGAGGTGATAGTATGGAGGACGGGTACTGACCTCTCCAAGACAGCTACGGTGACTGTGCGTTCTCGGAAGACAGATCCTGTTTCAGCTGAAGGTAGAAACATGCAGAAAAATGTTGGCACATGCTGACCCAGTGTTACAGATCTATATGTGTAACAATATATATATATATATATATATATATATATATATATATATATATATATATATATATACTAAGAGTATATATACACACACAATATGTATACTGATGCTTTTTTCTCTGTCTGTCTATAGCTGGTTTAGATTATGTTGGCATCAGTCGCAACATGGATTTTGCTCCCGGCGTCACAATGCAGACGTTCCGTGTAACAATCCTGGATGATTTGGGCCGTCCAGAGCTGGAAGGGCCAGAGAAATTCGAGCTGGTGTTGCGCATGCCCATGAACGCTGTGCTGGGAGAGCCGAGCAAGACTGTCATCACTATCAATGATACCATTACTGACCGTGAGTCATCAGAATAGTACTTACTGTATATAAGAATATGTGTAGGACTAATACTTAAATAAGATCTCAGATGTGATGATCTGTGTTGTGTTTCTGTATTGGTAGTTCCCAGAATGCAATTTAAAGAGACAGAGTATAAGGTGGATGAATCTGATGGGCAGGTGAGGGCCATGGTGTACCGCAGTGGTGACATCAGCCAGAAATCCACTGTCCGCTGCTATACTCGCCAAGGATCTGCCCAGGTCATGATGGATTACAATGAGCGACCCAACACTGATGCGTCCATCATCACCTTCATGCCAGGTCAGCAAGTCTCTGAATCCATTTATCCATTCATTACTACATGGTGCCTTGCAATAAAAAAGGCTTCCAATGTTTCATGGGATATTCTCCAGATCCAGATCTCGGATAAATTGGTTACCGAAGACAAATGAATGAATAAAAACTGTATCGATGTAACTTTTTTCCAAGCCCTGAACATTTGCACACTGTTTGTCTGTGGTTCTATGTGTGTGCTTGTGTGTCTGCTTGTAGGTGAGAATGAGAAGCCATGTGTGGTGACTTTGTTGGACGATTCCATTCACGAGGATGATGAGGAGTTCAGACTAGTTCTGGGAACGCCGAAAAGCAAGTCAAAATACGGAGCTGCACTGGGGGAGCAGAAGGACACTCTGGTCACCATCACTGACAAGAAAGACAGTAAGTCCACTAACACTATAACTGCTAAATCAGTACTTACAAGACTAGCAGTTCTCATCATATGGTCCTTCTTGGAAGATTTTCACTTCAGTTAAATTGCATTTGTATAGTGCTTTTATCTATAGACATAAACAATAGTCACAAAGCTGGGTGACAGCAGATAGTGAGAAGCATACTGAGTATGAGACTAGCGACTACTCAGGGAAAGTATTTTTGATCTCCATTTCTTAAAAGTGGCCCATAATCTATAACCCAAATAGCTAGCCTACTGTAGTTGTGGATGAATGACATCCAGGAATGAAATTTAGTTCTGTAATTTGTGGAAAACCACTGATGGGATGCATTTAGCTAGTACTTTAGATGTTGGTGCTCTATTCAAGCAAAGATTGCATCTTTTGAAATAAAGATGTCAATAAACTTGAGTGTACACACTTTTTTACACTTTGAGGGGAAAAAAAATTCACTCCTCATGAATGGAATGGTTGATAGTAGCAGTTTTGAATGATTAGCGAGGGAGCTCCCAAGCTAGCACTTTAAGCACCTTCTTTGAGTTAAAGATGTGAAGGACCAGTGCAATGATTAAAGTCCATTTTAATAAGTTCTAATGCATTCCAGCCAAGCATTCAAAATCTTTTATGTGCTGCAATAGAAATTGACGTTAGCCACCTATTATCCTTCGCTAAAAGTGTTAAGTAGTTAAAAGGAGCTCACATTTCAATTGCTATTGAAATTGCTATATTGTATAATATTTAACAATAGTTACTGTGCTACACCATTTGTTAAAGCCAAGCCTATTAAGTAATAATTTGGATGAATGGCTAATTTGTTAATTAAGGATAATTAAATTATCTAGAAATAAATAAACTCATGGTCTAAAACAATTTGAATGGATTTTTGAATTATAAAAACAGGTGTAGGAAAATGATACTTAGGAAAATTATAAACTATTAAAGTTGAAAAAAGTTTTAAAGTGTCCATATTTCTAAACTCAATTATTTAAAAATAATAAGTGAATAATTTTAAGACTTGTTGTTGTTTTTATTCACCGTGGTCTCAAATTCACAAAGTCTTAACCATTTAACAAAATATAATTTATGACAAACCATAATCACCATAACTAAACAGAAGTATTTTGTTATTCTATCCTCCAGAGGCTATCATTAGATTCTCTGAGGTTAAGTACAGTGTACAGGAGCCTCAGGTTCCCGGAGAGATCGCCGTGGTGAAGATCCCTGTTGTCCGTCTGGGTGACACCTCTAAAGTCTCGGTGGTGAGAGTCCACACCAAAGATGGCTCTGCCACATCAGGAGAGGACTACAACCCACTGTCTCAAGGTCAGCAGATATGATTACACACACAAACTCCAAACCTGTCAAATCTGAGAAGTCTGGCATTGAAACTGATTTGCTCTTAAAGACAGATTTTAACACTTGATCTATAGTGCATTTTGTTTTCACGGGCCATATATCATGTTTATGACTGCGTGGGTGTGTAGATGTGGAGTTTAAAGAAGGGGAGACGGAGCATGTGGTGGAGGTCCAGGTCCTGTATGATGGACAGAGGGAAATCCGCGAGGCCTTCACTGTCCACTTGAAGCCTGATGAATACATGGTGGCTGAAACACAGGTCAGAGGTCATTGAATATATAAATATTCTCACTGACACAGAGTAATGTGCTTTGGCTTCACTTGCTAAAATAGCCACACAGCAGCTGTCTCTGTCAGCGGGGGCCGGTCACTGTCTCCAGTAGAGACAGCCGCTGTCTCCTCGTGCGCTCTTTGTAATATGAATGTGTCTCAGTGGACACGTTGACCTATATGCAAGCATTCAGTACAACCATGAGCAAGGCAGGCTTAATGTAGTGTTCAGCATATGGGCATTAAGCTTAATGTAGTGCTCGGCATAGTGTACTGTATCCAGAGATGATACATTACATACTCAGACAGAAATTGTGCACATCGGTATTCAGAAGTTAAAACAGAAGCATGTCTGTTATGTGTGATTCTGACCCTGAACTGATTGTCAGCCAACAATATAAATAAATCATAAAAAATAATAGGATGTACTGGATCATGTGCTATTTTATAACTTGTCAAATGAACTACATGCAGAAGTACAAGCAATTAAGAATGATCTTAATTGGCTGCCCAGAAAATCAACCTGCATAGCCTGACTCTGAATACAAGGAACTTTCCCCTCACATAAATACTGACATTACTTTTTGACTTTTAAAGTTGCTGCATCCAGTTAATAGGTTCTTTGATTAATAGGTTAATAGGTTCATAAAAAAGTTGCAATTTGCTCAGTTTTAGATTTGGCTCTCTCTCTCTCTCTTTTTTTTTTTTTTTTTATAAGGAAGAGTGAACACTGCTGTAGATTAGAATGGACACGTGTATATATATATATATATAAAAAAATACAACCTATACACAACTGAGTGAACTCTATTGGGAATTATTCACTTTATAGTCAGTAACACATAGATAAATATATACCTAAATACAATACACTCTTTCATGGATTATGTAAGAGGTTCTATGTATAGTTAAGGTTGTATATATTTCCATTATGCACATGTATAATAATGTATAACTCACAACATCATAATTAGGATCCATCTGCCTGCTTTTAAACTTTTTTTTTTATAATGATGCTCTCTGTTACTTTTTAAGGTCTGCTTTGATTTTACAAAACATTTTCTTTCTTCATTTATTCCCTCAGATGAGCAAAGCCATTGTGTACATTGAGGAGATGGACAGTGTAGCTGATGTTACCTTCCCAGCAGTGCCCCAGGTGGTGTCCCTGCTCACATATGATGATACAGCTCGGGCAAAGGAGCATCCAAACCCTTCAACAGGCTACCCTGTAGTGTGTGTGACGGTGAGCGTAACATGCACCCTCACACTGCGTTTGCCCAGAATGTGCTCCACACAACATATTAAATATTTTCTGCATGTCCATTTGTACTGCTAGATTTAGTTTGCAGTTATACCACAGCACTGTTGAATTCTCAAATCTGATTGGTCAAAAGGTTTTGATTAAATTTTCCATAACAGCAGCTCTGATAGTAGTTCCAGCTGCAACTTGAGGCAAATTGAGTACAGTATATTAATGACCTTGTTCTAATACATTATTGTTTCTAATAGAAACTTACACAGGTACTTGTATGGCAGATATACATAAGTTGAATATGCTCAGCATAATCAGATTAAGAAATGCATGTAATAATGGATGGTGATGTTTTTTGTTTTTTTTTTGAGAAGATGTTTATTTAGCTTTGATAGAAGGAGTCTCCAGTGTCAGTGCTTTGTAACAGTCCGAGGTAAAGCTAACTTTGTTTTCTGATGAGGGAAATTCTTCAGGAAAGAGGGCTTTATGGTTTCTCAGTAACATGGCAAACATGAGAGGTTGGTGGGGGAACACCTGTTATTGCTGTTGTATAGTAATGTACATGCTAACAGGAACTAGATTGTTCCACAACATAAGACATTGTAATAATTGGCAAATTGCTGTGGTATAAGAGGAATATTTCTGGACATGCTATTATGGGAAAATAATCAACAAACAAACAATCAACATTGAATAAAGGCCATTTTTAAGACATAGATAAAGCTTTTTGCTCCACCTTAGTAGCCTGAATATAAATTTTCACTTAAGCGATACTTCTGAAGTAG
Organism: Ictalurus furcatus; assembly: GCF_023375685.1. NCBI lineage: Eukaryota > Metazoa > Chordata > Actinopteri > Siluriformes > Ictaluridae > Ictalurus > Ictalurus furcatus. Next base: position 31,783,092 of record NC_071257.1, on the reverse strand, counting down.
TCAAGTATCTAATTTTTTCAATGTTCTCTGGAATTTTTATCTATGTATATTTTTTTCAGGCATGCAACCCCAAATACTCTGACTTTGACAAGACTGGTTCTATCTGTGCTGTGGAGAACATTAACGACACCCTGACTCAGTACCGCTGGCTCGTTAGTGCCCCCACTGGGCCGGATGGAGTCACCAGTCCCATGCGTGAGGTCGATACCAACACCTTCTTCACCAATACCAAGTCCATCACACTGGACTCCATCTACTTCCAAGCAGGATCGCGTGTGCAGTGTGCTGCCCGGGCCTTTAATGCTAATGGAGATGCCGGGCTGGAGCTCAGTTCACCTATCACGGTCATCAGCAGGGAGGAGGGTGAGCCCAGTAACAGTCAGCTCTTCTTTTACATTTGAGTATTGACTTCTTAACATTAAAGTTATTTTCATAGAATTGCCCATTATCTAATTATAATGACCTTTGAGTTGAATCTAGTTCAATATTGTTTGACTGTCTGATGTATTTTTATCTTGTGTGATGTTAACATGAGCGTAACAGCTCATTGGTTTTTATTTCCTTTATTAAGGAAAATCTGTTGATTGTCTCATTCAATTTAAAGTCATATTAACTAAGTATGAAAGAACTAAAACTCTCGTAAGCATTGCTGACAGCAAATTGGGATGGAATGAAAATCTGTAATCGTTTTGAACCTTATCTGTAGGTCTTTGCCAGCCTCGCATTGCTGGAACCGTTGGTGCTGAGCCGTTCTCAGCAAAAATCCGTTACACCGGACCCGATGACCCTGACTACCCCAACCTCATCAAACTAACTGTTACCATGCCACACATGGATGGTGAGTGTCATCATTTACACAAAAATATTGACCTCATACATCTGCAGTGCCCAACACTAAAAGTTTGAGAACCCCTGCAAAAGAATACAAATTTGATCACAAATATAAAAAAAAGTGTTGGAATGTATTTGGATTATAAATATATTTAATTAGAACAGTGTGAGTTGAATAGTATGAGTGAGTTCTGATACAACAATGTAACGTTTCAGGACCACACAATAAAGTACGGTGAAAACCTGCACTAATTTATGCTCTTGTGCCCTGGATGTTCTGCTCAGGCATGCTACCTGTCATCTCCACACGTCCACTGTCAAACTTCGAGCTGACTCTGAGTCCAGACGGTACCCGAGCTGGGAACCACCGCTGCTCCAACCTGCTTGACTTCAACGAGATCCAGACAGGCCATGGCTTCATCACAGATGCCACCAAGAACCCAGAGATCATTGGTGAGACGGCACCCTACCAGTACAGTGTGGCCATGCGCAGTGCCAACTCTCTACGATTCTACCGCAACCTGAACCTAGAGGCCTGCCTATGGGAGTTCAGCAGCTACTATGACATGTCTGAGCTACTCAATGAGTGTGGAGGATCCATTGGAACTGATGGACAGGTGAGAGTTACAGGAGCTGTTCTGGGTACAGGTTTTATGGTTTTGTGAAGGAATTATATTGTTTGATTCTGTAGGATATGACATATATAAATAATTGGACACATATATAAATAATCGTTAATATTTTTGTTGTTGTTTTGGTGCTATACTGCATAATGTTTGAAATCACTGTTCAATTGAGATCTGGGACAGTATTTTCTCTAAATATCTGTACGCATGTAAAGGAATGAGGAAAGTGTGGAGGGTGAAAGGGGATTACCCACATGCCCTGAGTTGCCTGGGCATGTAATACTGCAAGAATAAAGCATTCACTTAACTGGAAACAAATAGAAATTGAAAATGACAGGGGAGGCATCAGTAAGGAAAACCATCAAATGACTGTCTGCAGATTGCAGACTACAAGCTAAAAAGTGTTAAAATTACACTATCTTAGAGTCGTCATTGTTTTTCTTTTACTTGCAGTCCCAGAAATAGTAGAAAATTGTATAAAATGACTGTAAACAATATACATTACCTTGTGTGGCTAAATCTAGCATCCTTTATTTAGTCATCTGATCCATTTTGAAAATCGAATGTGGGCCAAAATAATAAACATGCTCACATGCTCGTAGAATGCACTGTATATAAATTGCATGAATATACCGTATGTTCATGAAGCAGATAGACAGACAGCCAGACACAAGTGCAGGTTTTCTAAACAAGTTCAGGTATTACTAAAACCAGCATAACAAATACACAAACAAAAGAACTAGGCAATACTCAGAAATGTGAGGCAGACCAAAACAAGTCCCAACAGGCAAATGATACTGGCACAAGTCTTTAAAAAGTAATGCTGAAAGTTCTGGTTATTTAAAGGGAGCAGTCTGGTTGTGAACAGGTGAGTGTCATTAATAATCAGATGACTATAAGTGGGAAGAGCAGACTGTAGGTCATGTCATAAGGTTGTGGATTGTGGATCATGGGAGTTGTAATCTGTCACTTATGTATGTAGTTCGCTGAAAATAATATTTAAGTACGTAGAATTAATATGTAAGTAGATTGATTGGGGTATCAGATATTAACAAATATGTATATTAATAATCAGTTTTGGTTCATTTTTGCTTTAGTATGTGGTTCAGTTTGACATGTAATGCTCTATGAGTCATCTGTAGGTTATAAAATAATGACAAACAAGATCTGTGGCTTCCAGTAGCAGAATTCTGTGCTCATACATTTTATCCATGCTTAACATACTCTGTGACCATGTTTCTAATGTGTGTTTATTGTGTGTGTAGGTGCTGAATTTGGTCCAGTCCTATGTCACTCTGCGCGTGCCTCTCTTCGTGTCCTATGTGTTCCACTCTCCTGTAGCAGTTGGTGGCTGGCAGCATTTTGACCTGCAGTCAGAACTGCGTCTCACCTTTGTGTATGATACCGCCATATTGTGGCAGGATGGCATTGGGAGTCCCCCCGAGGCTGAACTGCAAGGTAGTCTGTCTGTCTGTAGCCTCACAGCCATATAGTGGTGGTCTCAAGAATTTTTAATGCTACAGAGGACAGCTGTGAGGATGTCACCATATCCTGATCTGATAAATACACAGCCAATGAGGTGACATGGTGGTTATTTTTTAATAAGGTTGGGTCAAGAATTAATGTATTGATGAAACAGATTAAGATTCCTCGGATCTATTTCATGATCACAAAGCTATATTACACTTTTGTCTTGGAATGTCGTATCAAGACACACTGCAGTCACTGGTGCTGCAACATGGATATACAACAAGCCTTAGACAAATTCTTGAATTTTTGCCTCCAAATAATTAACTGAAGGTAATGTATGAAACACACTGTATGGCCAAATGTATGTGGACACCTGACCATTACAGCCATTTACAGTTCTTCGCCATACTGTTGCCACACATTTGGAAGCAGAGAATTATATAGAATATCATTGCATTCTGTAGCAATAAGATTTCCCTTCAGAGGAACTAAGGGGTCGAAAACCAGTTCCAGCATAACAATGTCCCTGTGGACAAAGGGAGGTCCATGAAGTTGGTATGGAAGAACTGCACGGAACCCTGACCTCAACCACACTTAACTCCTTTGAGCTGAACTGGAACACTGACTGCACCCCACATCTGACTTCTGACTTCACTGACCTGCACTGACTTCACCTGACATCAGTGCCTGACCTCACTAATGCTCTTTTTAGTTAAACGATCAAAAATCCCCACAGCAACCCTCCAAAATCTAGTGGAAAGCCTTCCCAGAAGAGTGAAAGATATTATTACAGCAAAGGGGACTAAAGCTAGAAAGGGCTGTTTAAATAGCACATATGGGTATGATAATCAGGTGTCCACATATTTTTGTCCATATAGTATAAAATATTTCCACAAATTGTGGGCTCAAGTTACACATTTCATCGCCAAGATTTTGGTATCTTGTGGATACAACATAATAATTCAAGGCCATGGTATACTTTGTGGATTGTTTGTGGTTAAGAAATATTAACTCACAGACTCAATGTATTAACTCTTGGTCATGCCTTATTAAAAAAACAACCACCGTGTCACCTCAGTGGCTCTGTAATGTGGATATAAATTTATATGATGATACAATATACAATATTATGTTTTATGTATTTATTTACAGGTACATATATAGTTCCAGAGCATACAGTATATAGTTCTATGTAACCTGAACTGGCCTACAGATAACAGTAATTCCAATATAAATATTTCATATAGATACTAAATCTATTTCCCTGAAATAGTCTCATTTTAATTTACTCTTTATCCCTGATGTCATTGAATTTTTTTGTTTGTGTAATAAAATGTTTATAGGTGCCATGTATCCTACCAGTATGAGAATCAATGAGGAGGGTCGCTTGGTTGTCAACTTCAAGACTGAGGCTCGATTCAGGGGACAATTTGTCATGTCTCATCCAGGTAAAGTGCTCCTCTCACTTATTCATACATACTGTAGGCAAAGAAATAGAAAGCATTGACAGGCTTCCCATTTAAGACATGTAATTTAAATATATAATCATGATGGGCAACTAAGTGGAATTGTATCTAAACCTTAACATTTGAAATTGTCATCAATACATCAGTACATCAATAGTGGATTATACAGTGCTGTGAAAAAGTATTTGCCCCATCCTGATATCTTCTGTTTTTGCTCATAATAATTATGTCATAATAATTGTTTCAGAAATGAAAACTAAGATAAAGTAAAGGCAACATGAGTAAACACAAAATGCAGTTTTTAAATGATAATGTTATTTATTGAAGCACAAATGTTCTCTAATACCAACTGGGCCTGTGTGAAAATGTATTTGCACCGTTGTTACAAATTCCCCGAATCTATGAAACTGCATTCATAATGGGGTTCAGCTGGACAAGACGCAACCAGGCCTGATTACAGCAAACCCTGTTCAATCAAATCAACACTTAAATAGATCTTTTTCAACAGCATGAAGTTGGTTAAATGGTCTTACGCAGTAACACACTATGGCAAAGTTAAAAGAAATTCCAGAGATGATGAGGAAGAAGATGAAATATATCAGTCTGGGAAGGGTTACAAAGCTATTTCAAAGGCTCCAAAGGACCACATTATCTCCAAATGGAAAAACTCGGCACAGTAGTGAACTTTCCCAGAAGTGAGTGACCTTCCAAAACTCCTCCAAGAGCACAACTACTCATCCAGGATGTCAAAAAACAGCCAAGGACAACATCAAAGGACCTCAGGCCTCTCTTGCATCAATAAAGGTCACTGTTCATGACTGCATTATCGGAAAGACACTGGGCTAATATGGCATCTACGGAATATAGGCGACCACTGCTAACTCAGAAGAACATAAAGACTCGTCTGAATTTTGCCAAAACACACCTTGATGATTGATGGTTAAAGTTTTGGAGTCATCTAATCAAAATCTTGACTTGAACCAATTCAGATCCCGTGGCAGAACCTTAAACGGGCAGATGATGTACAAAAACCCTGCAGTGTAGCTGAAGTAAAACAGTTCTGCAAAGAAGAGTGGGCCAAAATTCCACCACAGTGCTGTGAAAGACTGATCTCCAGTTATCGGATGCGTTTGGTTGCAGTTATTGCTGCTAAAGGTGGCACAACCAGATTTTAAGTTTAAGGGGGCAATAGCTTTTTGTTTGTTTTTTACATCGGTGATAGGTGTTGGATAACTTTTTTTTTTGCTCAATAAGTAAATAAAGAAATAAAAACTGTATTGTGTGTTTCCTCAGGTTGCCTTTGTTTTATGTTGTATTTCATTTGAAGATCTGAAACTATTTAGTATGAGATATACACAAAAACAGAAGAAATCAGGATGTGGCAAATACGTTTTTCACAGCACTGTACTATACAGCTTTCAGATCACTTTGTTGTGAAATAATCATTTCATTGCCCTACAGGAAGCAGCCTCTCGTCCATAGTGATGTGTGCTGATCACCCTGGCCTTACATTCACTCTGTCTCTGGTCCGAACTGAGCCTACATACAACCAACCGATGCAGCAGTGGAGTTTTGTCTCTGACTTTGCTGTGAGTACTCAACTAAAATAAACCTAGTTAAGTGATTAATTTGCATCAAACATGTACGTATAGGGTATTCTGGTTCATGCCTGTTGTTTCCTACATTAAATTCTCATATCATTGGTTCTTTTCTTACACACCCTTTAAATGGGACACCCGCTTCGATTTCCTTTTTAGTATATTACTACCAAGGCAACAGATCTGTCCTCCTAATATAATTTTTTTCCACTAAGTTTAATTTAGGGTTATTTTAAGAATTGCACTGCCTAGGTTTTGTTATTTCTATGTGGTCTAACATCAAACACTACTAAAACAGATTTCACTCATAATATGGTTATATGTGTATGTAGGTAAGAGACTACTCTGGCACCTATACAGTGAAGCTGATTCCGTGCATTGCTTCTCCTAATGGTGAGTTTAGTATTCCACCCGTGTGCCATCCCCGAGAGCCACTGACATTTGACATGGACATCCGCTTCCAGCAGGTCAGACTGATTTAAATGTGGTTAAAATATATATGGTGGTTGCATTTTCTTTTATGCTAAATCTAAGCATAAGAAAAGATTTAAAAAACAAATTTCTAAAAACAAATCTAACAACACTGGTGTATCTGCTAGTCTTAAAAACACTGATAAAACTTATTTTCACTCAAAATGAGAACACTCCGATTTACACTTGGCCCCACTTTCTTTTCCTCTCAGGTGAGTGACCCAGTGGCAGCAGAGTTCAGCCTGAACACACAGATGTTCCTCCTGTCTAAGAAAGAAATCTGGCTATCTGACGGCTCTATGGGCTTTGCAGAAGGCACTGATGTTGCTTTCACTGAAGGTAAAAATTGATTAAGAATAATCTCAACTGAACTGAATAAACCTGAAATTAACCCTTACATATGCAGTATAATCTCTACACTTATGGACAGTCAGTTTAAGGCCACCAATAAGCTTTGGGCTTTTTCTGTATCCTGATACGCTGCTTTACCTCTGACTGTTGCAATGGCTGATACCAGTATTATACCAATGATACCAATAATTGTTCTCCAAATATTAGACCATGTAGTTCTCTTTTAAACAGCCAACCTTTTTTTGGAAAGTCTCCTAATGTTAGCAATGCATAGACAATATTCAAATAAAGGTATTTAAACATAAGGCAACATTTTCATTTTGGGGCCAAGAGTGATGATAAATCTATGCTCACAACATATTCCATAACAAATTTCCCATTCTGAGAATCAAAGAAATCCACCCAGCCATCTTCAAATACGTCCATCCATCCACGAGCCCTCACATGGCAGTAGTGGCTCAATGGTTAAGGTGCTGTGTTACTAATCAGAAGATTGGGGGTTCAAGTGCCAATATTGTTGAGCCCTTGATCAAGCTCCTTAACCCTGTATGCACCAGGAGCACTATATCCATCCATTTATTCACAAATGTGCGAGCACACACATTTTCTTCCACCTGTTGAGACACAGATTTTCATTAAGTGTCATAAATGAATTATAATCTTCAGCATATTGTACCACAGTTTTCAGCGCACACACACTCACACTCAGAGCTGTGTGTTCACGTTTTCTCCTACAAAAAGAGAAAATCAGACAGACACTGAGATAATGTACAGTTTATTAGTTCACATTTAAAAGCACAGCTTTCTCTCTCCAAAGTACAAAATGCAACATACTTCCAAGCTATATGTACTGATTTTACAATAATATTAACATACTGTAAAAGCTGAGACCATCAGTGATCATTGATCATCACTGAAAAAACAATCCATTGTTACAATCTACCGCTTATGTTTAAGTAGGAATATGATGAACATTGCATGGTATGATTACTCTTGGTTGTTCCTATAGGTTCTACCATTTATGGACGTGTGATGGTGGACCCAGTGCAGAACTTGGGAGATTCATTCTCCTGTAGCATAGAGAAGGTTTTCCTCTGTACGGGCACAGATGGCTATGTGCCAAAATATAACCCCACCAATAAAGAATATGGCTGCCTGGCTGATGCCCCCTCACTGCTCTACAGGTTCAAGATCCTGGTATGCTATTTCTTTCTTATATATTTGTTCTTTATGGCATCAGTTGTATAGAGTGTTTTGTCACGAACGTATGATTGAGTTTACAACAAGCAGGGTCAAGCATCTCTTGTGGTTAGATCAGCTCAATTCTTAATTAGCTGTACCTCATAAGCTTGGATTTGAACTGACAGTTTGTGTTTGCCCTTTAGGACAAAGCCCAGCCTGAGACCCAGGCTGCTTCATTTGGAGATGTGCATTTTGATGCTACACTGGCATTAGATACTCCAGGAGGCCTTTCTCTTGCCCAACAGCCTGGATCAGATGGGTTCGCATTGTCCTCATCCCCCCTTTTCCAGGTCAGAAACTTGGACTTGCCTTTATATTTTCAAATCCAATGTAGCAATACTTATTGCCAGTCAGGTTTTGATGTGTTGTATTGTCTTTAGTGTGTTTGCTGATGTTAAATATCCTTTTTGGTTCTCTTTGACCTAGAACCACATTTTAAGTTGTGTACATAACAAGGAAAAAGAAAGTGATTAGCTTTCTGTTTATACTGATAATATACCAATGCTACAAATATCGTTTTATCTACCCATTTCTGTCTTATCTTAAAACGGAAGTGATAACAGTCAATATGAATGTTTGATATATGCTTAATGAATATTTAGCTAAAACATAGGTGATATTAATTTGCAGTTGCTCATTTATGTATCAAATGAAATTAAATAAATCTTTTCTTGCTGCCATATTACCGGAAAAATGCATATAATACATAAAATGTCATATATTTTAGGTTGCGGCTGGTCGTGAGTGGTTCATCCACACTATATATACCGTCCGCTCCAGAGAGAATGCTATCCGTGGCATTGGTAAGAGAAGCCTGGAGTACCATCATGGCATTTCATCTGTCCTTCCAAATTCTGGTGCTATGACCCGGAACCGGCGGGCTGTGCCTGACCCAGAGGCCTTGGACATTGGTGTGGAGAACAGCCGTGGCACTAATATCCAGCACATTGCCCTGGACCGCTCTGACCGGCTCAGAGTGAGCCAGCGGCAGCCTTGGGGCCGTGAAACTTACATAGAGCGCCCCCTAGTAGAGGGGAGCCTGGGTAAAGAACCTGCCACTGACTCCATTCTACCTGTTGGCAGCCCCACACTGTTGGGAATTGCTGGACTAATCCTCCTATTGTGTCTAGTGGTAATTCTAGTGGTTGTATTACTAAGGTGTAAGAGGAAAGAGAAAAAAGATCCGCCATACTCTACTTCTTCTTGCTCCGCCTATGGCAATGGCAGCAATAGCAGAGGGACTGCAGGAATGAGATACAGTGGGGACAGTTCTGAGGTTTAGACATCAGCTACAAGGCCTTCCTTGGTCCTTCATATGGTTTGACCTGCCTGTCATGAGTGTGCCTTCACCCCATGAGCATTTAACTGAAAGAAGAGGACATGTTAGATTCAGAATGAAGAAACAGCACAAAAGAAGCAAATTCTTGGATCTTACACTTCACCATTGACTTTGCTTTCCTTTTCAATATACACTCCTAGGCTTATCCCACCTTAACCCCAAGGCTTGCCTTCAAATGTCAGATTTCCAAAACATCAAATGATTGGACAAATCGTGTTCAAAAGAAATTGCTCATAGTGCTGATATGAGTAAACATGTGCATTGCAGGATATTTTACCCTGTCAGTAAGTTCTCACGTCCTGGTGCTTTTCACCTGGTTTACCAGGTTCTATTACATTACACAAAGCCCAAAAGGGAAATCCCATCTGAACAACAATTTCCAAAAAAAAAAAATGTCAGTGTAAAACTGTCAAAGTATAAACGCAAACATGGCAGCCTTTTTGTACTGAAACATATGTCAAATCCCAGTATTAGTTTAGGCAGGAATAAGGATAGGGTCAGCAGGATTTTGACCTGTACTAAGAATATGATCTTGGTCAGGATTGTGAGTAAGGTTGTTTTTTTGTTTTTTCTCCCACATTTACTGTAGGCTCCTTGTGTTAAGTTTAATCTGTAAAACATTGTTTTGAATGCGTGTCAGGTGTGTTTGTGATAGACATAGATGTAGGAAAGCTGGCTTGTTCAAACATTTATGTGAGAAAAAAAAAAGTATGTATATTTGTAGTATACCAGTGTTCCCAGGTCAACACACCAATTATTGTGGTGCTATGTAAAGAGATTTCGAGGTTTCATTTTGATTAGAGAGTATTCAGACTCTGTTTTTATATGTTTCAGGATGTGTTAAATGTGGCTGAGAATTACACAGACGTGAGTGTAAGGCTTACCCTGTGTATGTAAGTAAGTACTTATACGCTGCCAAATAGGCAATGCCAACAGAACGTATTATTACATCCTGATATAACTTGAAACGTTGATTGTAACAGGTTAAAATGATTAAAGACTTATATCATGTCCATATTCAAGTGTCATTATGATTTATATAGTCTCAATTTGTGATGTCACTTCCAATTTATTGTTTAATGTATTAAAATTTTATTTCCAAACACAAAGTTGTTTTTCTTATTGCCACAAAAAATAAAAAATAAAAAAAAATTTAAAAAATAAAAATAAGTACTGCACATATTCACAAACAAACTGGGCATATCTTTGTAAGTTACTTTGGCTCATCTAAGTAAGATACACTCTGAATTGCAACCATGTTGAACAACTATGGGAGATTTGGTAGTGACGTGTTAGTTCCTGTTATCACTTACTGTACAGTACAGACCCCTGAGTGAGATATATAACTCTGAATTTATATCACTCATGCCTCCTGGTTGTAAAAACATAGCAGGAGTCTATATTGATTTTTTAAAAGAAAGGCAGAATTTATTTATCTTAAATGTTGTTTTGTGCTGTTGGGTGTCAGAATCAGAAAAGTGTTAACACATAAACACATTCATTTTTACTGTGTACTTCTGAATCAAACACCTTTCCAAGCCAACAGAAGATGGTTTGGGATGCAGGCAAGAATTTAAGGACTAAGAATTTAACAGGCTCAGCCGAATAGAACTCCCTGTCTTTTGAATAACAGTTAATAAGCAATATAATATTAATAAGCTAATTTCTGTCTGATTCCTAAATAATATTTTGATGGATTCTTCAGTCAGATTATAACAAAGTAGGGACAGTCTGCTTGGCTACTCAGGCCTTTTGCACGCAGGTTGCGTGCACAACTCTTTTTGTTTGCAAACACGTTAGAGGTCTATAGACGTGATAAACAGTTAGTCCACCACCAACTTCTCCCTCGCTCGCTCTTTCTCTCAAAAATCAGTGCATTTTACAGAGGAACCATAAAGCATAAACTCCTCTGTCCTGAAGCTTTTCCTATGCTAGGGCACTTTGCAAGTCACTGTGACTGTTACAATGCACTAACAGTTGAGACTTCTTCCATAAATGTTGCATAAATGTCCCCTAACTTATCAGCGATTATGTTTTTTCTCCCTAGAACAATACTTTTAAAAAATCACAACAAAAACCCATCTGTTTATTATTACTCTTAGATTACGTAGCACGTCAATCATACAAGTGGTAGCTACTGTCCAAACCGTGCAGTTATACAAAAATAACGCACACCTTGTGACCAATCAGATTCCAGAATTCAACCATGCTGCAATATAAATGCACATAATGCCTGAAAAGAGTTAGGCCCATGTGCATTAACACTTGTAACATTATATAATTATTTAACATTCATCTGAAAATAAATAAACCTTTGTTAATGACCATTTAACCAAACTGTATTGATAATTGGGCTCAATTAGACTATAAACACCCAGGGTTGATTACAGACAGCACTGTTGAATTTAACATTGCTTAAATAGAACCTTTGCAGCAATGTGAAGGAGGCTAAAAGGTCTCAACAAGAAGCATACTATGCCACAATCCAAAAAAATTCCAGAAGGGATAAGAAAGAAATGGTCAGGAAGGCTATATCTAGGGTTCTGGGACTTGAGAAAACTTGGAACAGTGGTGCAGAGAAACAGGTTCCAGAAGTGGCCTGTCTACCTCCAAAAGTACATCAACAATTCATCCAGGAACTTACAATAGAACCCAGATGAACATCAACAAGCTTCATGCCTGGCTCACTTCAGATAAGTTCAGTGTTCATGGACAGTTGCAAGGTGAACATGAAGGTGAAAGTGGAATATTTGGAAGACTTGGATCCTGTTAAATCTGGCATAAAACTAACACGGCATTTCACAGTAAGAACATCTATCAACAGTCAAACATGGTGGTTGAAGTGTGATGGTGTGGTGATATTTTGTTGCTTCATTATTATTCAATAATAATAATAATAATAATAATAATAATAATAATAATAATAATAATAAATACATACAATCTCCCAAAACCATGTGGAAAGATATGTTGGGCACAAAAAAGAAAACACAGTACATCACCAAAATAGCACCATTCCCTCAGGGAAGCATGGGGGTGGTAGCATCATTCTTTGGGGCTATTTTTCTTCAACTTTAACTGGGGCTTTAATCAGGGTTTGGGGAATGATGAATAGCTCCAAATACGAGTCATACTAGCACAAACCCTGCTAAAACACTTAAGATAAAGAGGAATTTCACCTTTCAGCATGATAATGACCCAAAGCAAACCTCCAGATCAACAAAGGAATGGCTTCATCAAAACAAGTCCAAGGTTTTGGAAAGACTCCCCCCCCCCCCCCCAAAAAAAAGAAAAAATAATAATGCTGTGATACTTAGTTGCTTCAACTAAGTTATTTGTTTAGGGGTGTACACACTTACGCACACATCTTATTATACATTTTAGTTTTTCTCCTAAAATTATTTATTCTTTTTTCATTAATTAATAGGTAACATTTTCGCAGTAAAGGTAGAAAAGGTTCTGGCACGATTTATCTTGGTTGATTTTTTTTACATTACAAAATCCTACCATTTTAACAGGGGTGTGTAGACTTTTTTATATCCACTGTAGCTGTACATATATGTACACGCCCCAGAGAAGAAGATCAGAGCGTTTTTTTGGGGTTCACACCCACACGTTAAACGCGGGTGACGCACTGAATGAAAGTGCAAATTCACTCCCTGACAATAGGTGGTGCCTATTGAAAGGCAGAAATACCCCGGTACACAAGGTGGCGCTGCACAACTTTCCGTTTCTGACACCCGCTTATCATGGAGAAGAAGAAGCCGTTCACACACTTTTTTGCAAACCCGCTAAAGCACGTCTGCGCTTTTGTGAAATGTAATGTCTGTGGTGATTTGGTCACTGCAACAAATACTTCTTTAAAGCTAAATCCTTAAAGTTCTCACTTTAAACAATATACTCTTTTTAAATAAGTAATGATTTGAATTATATCAAAGTCACAGCAATAGCATTCACATCTTATGTCACATACTTATGGGAAGACCCAGATTATAATTTTTTCTTTAAAGACATTTTTTTTTTGTTGTGGGGGGGGGCAGGGGGTATAGGCGACTTATAAGACAACTTTTGTTGTGCCCAAACATGTTAATGTTCCTGCAAATTGATGTGAAGTGTTGACTATGAATAGTTTTTTTGTGGTCAATATGATAATACAACGACGATCATGATGACCACGATCCCCGGCTACCCATCATCGCTGCTCCCTCTGTGGATGTTTTCCTCCTTTCTGAGCCCTGCTGCACAGCTCTCTCCTCAAGACCAGTCTCAGCTGGGACGATGGATCACCAGCCGCCATCAGCACTCCCTGCACTCCCTTCACAACGCTCCTGCACGCTTCCCCTTTTCTATTTTTGTGTTTTTTGTGAATAGTTTAATAAACCTGGCAATAATTCCGCTCCAAAGTGTCTACCTGTTTTTCCTGTTCCATCATTAAAGATGTACATACTTTCCATATTAGTTTGTGTGTGCAATTGTAAATGATACATTTGAAAAGACTTTAAGGTTTTCTCAGTGTCAATAAAGTTACAGATTTACTTTCTACAGCTTGTCAGCTCAGGATAATAGTAAAACAGATTAAGATCATTGAAACTGAAATACTTTTTAATTAAAGAGATGGTTTCTAATCATCTTTATATGCTCTTTGATTTGGTTATGAAATAAATATTGTTACTAAATATGAATTACTTACAGAATTACTGCTGGATGTGATGTACATAGTTCGAATGGTGCTTTATTTTGTGTGTGTGTGTGTGTATGTATATATATATATATATATTAAAAAACACTACTTTTTTTTTGGGGGGGGGGCGGGGGTTAAGCAATCAGTATGGTTGTTGAGATTAATATTTAAATGCTGTTTTCCCTCTTTAAATTGCTAGAAATTCTGGTTGAGATATGTGCAAAAAATATTTCAGTTCAGGAAGGTCTGTAGTTTTCTCAACTATATGTAGTACAAAATGTGATTAGATATGTTTAGAGATCTTATGACACTAATTTTCATGTTTCCTTATAGGAGTGGCATGCATAACCTGTTCTGACACATAAGTACTGCCCAAAACACAAACACTAAGACATTTTCACTACTACAGACAGTAGGTACACTGCATTCATCTGAAGACTAAAGCCTTAAGGTACAATTTAAGATAAAATAAGATAATAATATATTACTCCCAGGCAGCAGTGCGGTATTTTCACTAATGTTTTATTCATGTAATTAATTAAGAAATATAGAAATATATAGAAAGCAATAAAACTAAGTTTGTATTGGAGGTCGTTTATGTCAAGGTTTATTTTTTTTTCCCTTCACAGTTTTGATGATGATAACCACAAATCTGCTGATCAAGTCATTGACCTGTTTATACCTCACAATATTTCTCATGACAAGTCAGACTCTGGCCTTTCTGTCTTTGTCGCCAAAATCCAAGACACATCAGGACATAACCCGTAATGCAATTTTACAGACAACAGTCGATGTCTGCAGATCACGAGCACTCCAGGATGGAAAACATTTTGTTTTGGTGAGCAAAATTCTTATATCTATTGAAATATGAAGTTATTTCTCATTTTAAGTATGTGTTTTAACATTATACTGTGTGTGCCTTTCTTATTGCAGCCAGACGCACTGACAGTAGCATCAGTGGCAAAAGCTTGTTCCTCTTCTGATTCAGCCAAAGATTTACAAATCAGCATCAATGATATAAATCAATACAATGCTTTGGTCGATGTTGAGTATCCCTTCATTGGACGTTACCATTTCAACAACGAGGAGTTTTGGGCAGGACAGGATCTTATTACTGCAGGAGTTTCTGCTGTTAAAAACCATGCAAAGCAGCAGAACTATCAAGCTGCCAGAGCGATGCTTGGTAAAACTTTACACACTTTGCAGGTAGCACCATGTTACTGTAGAATTGTGGTATTGAGATGACGATATATTAAGCATTTTAAAATAAATTTAAATACGCTATACTACATTGCTATTATATTTAAAGAGGTGTCCTGGTTTAATAGGACACTTGTTGCTTTAATTTAAAATCTCTCTCTCTCTCTCTCTCTCTCTCTCTCTCTCTCTCTCTCTCTCTCTCTCTATATATATATATATATATATATATATATATATATAAAGCCGGTTTTGTGACATTGTCCATTGTTAAAAGCTCTATACAAATCAAATTTAATTGTATTAAGCAAAATACAAGGTCTAATTCTGACCCTGGCTTCATGTCTTTCTCTAAGGATTTCTACAGCCATAGTGACTGGATTGAACTGGGAAATAGAAAATCTTACACCAACCTGATTAAACCAGATACCCTAATTAGCAACATAGCAGGTAAATGAACACAGTGTGACTATCTAGGTGTTTCTCTACATGTGTGTTTACCTGTTTTTCCTGTTGCATCACTAAAGATGCACCTTAAAGTTTGGAAACGGAAAAAATATGTAATCCTGATTGGGTAATCTTGTTTCTCACCATAGCAGCTGTTAGTCAACACACAAATGTGACTAATCATATTTGTGACGTTTTTGATGTTATACATGTGTGACACTTATTTAGTGATCTGCACTACACGTGTTATATTAATCATTTTGCAACCATCATTAAATTTGCCTTTGTACCAGTTGCCAAAACACAGCAGCTTGTCAAACTGGTTGACCATCCTTTGCTTATAGAACATACCGTTTCTGAATTACTGCCACTAATGCTACACCCTGGACAATTCATTTTAAGAAACTGATTTTAAGTAGTGATCAATTTTGTCAACTAATTAGGAGTCAAGAATTACTACCTAGCAAACATGGTCTACCACACTGATCAGCTTGGCATGTGTTTTAGTGGTTGGACTTCTGAGCAGGGCACAGGCAAATCTAACTTGGTCAGTCACCAAAAATCATGGTGTACCTGTAAACTGACAAGTGACAAAACCAACATAAATTGACTCACCAGTACAGTTTCAGTGCTCCTTGGCAGAGATTCTCACACCCTGTGACAGGGTCAAGATAAAATTTTACGGGTTACATAGTGATTTAATGTAGCATCTAACCCTAACCCTACCAACGTGAAGTGGTATCTCAGTGGTTAAGATGTTGGTTAAGCTGTTGGACTATTGATCAGAAGGTTGTGAGTTCAAATCCCAGCACTGCCATGCTGTTACCACTGGAGCCCTTGAGCAAGGCCCATAATCCACAACTGCTCAGTTGAAAAAATAAGATAAATGTAAGTCGCTCTGGATAAGGGCATCTGAAAAAATGCTGTAAATGTACCAAATGACTACAATTTTGTAGATAGGAGTAGAGCTTATATTAGACTTCATTCCAAACAATGGAAACTCTGTATTGTATTTGTTCAGTGTATTCCTGGCTAAGCTTAAGGTATCTTAATGTACACTGGCCCATCATGTGAAAATGAATCTAAGTTGTGAGCAAGAGAATATAAAGTCAATGATGTTGAAACAAAAGCAAAGCAGATCTGATTTGATACAACATAAGTTTCTTTTCTGTTTTGCCAGATTCAGAAACATGCAGGAGTTGTTATGGAGATGGCTGCTCAGGAAACATCTTGGAGGCGGTCATTACAGAGCAGAAATTAACATCAGGATACTTTGGCCCATCCAAACCAAATGGTAATGCTTTAAAAATGTAGGACATAAGACATAAGTCATGTAAATTATATATATATATATATATATATATATATATATATATATATATATATATATATATATATATATATATATAGGGTGCCAATATTAGTGGAGGGCACTGCACCAATTTTATCCACTATATTTACATTTTCGTGTCATCTTTAGGAAAGTGTAGTCATGGAGGAGAAGCTGATCTATCAAGTTGGGGGCAAGGTGGCATAAATAAGGATACCCCAACCTCCAGCCATGGTCACCTACATGAAGAAGCAGCATTGGTAGCCACTAATGCTACCACAGAACTACTGGATGACATTAGAGCAGCACTTGGAGATTCTGATTTTCTTCGGTATCAAAGGAAAAATTTTACTAAAGAGAGGAAGTCTCTCACTAAAATAAGAATTAATCATGAATGATAGTGTTAATAGAGTTAATAATGAATAGAGTAGAGTTAATAATGAATTATATGAATAATAGCACACACATACATACTGATATGTGCTGAACTTGCTTACTTAGTAGGTATAGGTGTGCCATGTCCATTTGCTTCTTCAGGTGATATTTCCCTTTCCCACCTGTTATTGAGAATACTTTGATGATTCTTCAAAAATTATGTTAAAGGTGTCGGGGTTTATTACACATTTTAAAGTCATGTTTGCAGTCGTTACGGTCGTTGCAGTCGTTATGGTAGTTACTACCTCTGCCTCCTCTTTAGCAGCAAATCCAAGCTAGACTGCTCAGTAGTACAGTTATGTGCTTGTTTTATATTCCTCAGACTGTTGGGACTAGGCAAGACGTCAGCACTGTGTTTTGTTATAGACACCACTAGCAGCATGTCTGATGACATTGCCAAGCTCAGAAAAGTGACTTCAGCTATCATTAACAGTAAAAAAGGCACTGCAGTTCAACCATTACAATACATCCTGGTGACATTTAATGACCCAGGTAAGTTTGATTCCTGGAGCGCTGCTTGTTTATAGAATGTTAATTTTAAACAGGATGCCATATTGCTATAATATGCTGCATGTGATTACATACATATTAAATACATAATCTAGAGTTTCTTCTAATTTGAACAGGGAACAAAATGTTGCAATGTACAATGCGAATCTTCATCTGCACCTTGGATGATAACATGACCATTACAAAGTGCTGACAGTGGAGATCTCCTTACAAACAACATGGCCATATGAACGATTATTTAAAAAAAAAAAAAAAAAAGTTAAATAATAAAATACATTTGTTGTTAGTCTTAGATTATGTGGAATATCTGCAGTACAAGTCCCTATGTAAGCTGCTACTAAAGAAACAATAACATGTTAAAATGAGCACATTAACATAAATGTATGATTTCATTTGCAACCTGAACTACTGTCAGGGCTGTCAAAAGTGTCCAAATTGTCAAACTAGTGAAAATTAAACACCTAAGATAACATAGTGTTTCTGATATCAGAAATTAATGGAAAAGATGAAGAAACTTGAAAACACCTCAGAAAACATATGTGGAATGTTGCCTCCTCTGTACTTACACTCTTTCAGATTATGGCCCACTTACAAGAACAGTGGATCCTAAGGTGTTTCAAGACGAAATCAATGCACTTATACCTGATGGTGGAGGAGATGATCCTGAAATGTGTCTCTCAGGACTCCAGGTATGAGACAGTAAATCGTTAGGCTGCAGCATTTCTAAAAACATATATTCAATAGAGACGTCATATCATTTGAAAAAAAAGAAAAGAAAAAAAATCTAAATCAAAAATAAGCCTAGGCAAAAATCAACTTTTTAAAGTTTGGTCGTTTACATTTTAAGTTAAGTCTTTTTATTTATTTATTTTTAAAGTTATTCAAATAAAGATGTGATATCATTTGTAGAAAAAAAAAAAAAAAAAAAAAAAAAAAAACATCACTTACTTCAATATCAAAATTAGGCAATATCTATGATTTTTATTTTGCCTAGGCAGTATCAACTTTTATTCAAGTTGCTTTTTTCAATAGTCTATCAGTTTGTCCGTAAGTGAGTCAGTCACTCACTCAATTTGAAGTCAGTCAATCAGTCACTCAGTTGGTTAATCAGTCAGTTAACCATTTAGTCAATCAGTCCATCAGTCTGTAAATAAAAACAACCAATTTAAAAAAAAAAAAAAGTTAGCTGTTTTTATTTAAAGTTAAGTCTTTTTACTGAAAGTTGACTAATGTTTAAGGTGTCTGTTGACATTTTTAAAATTTAAATTGTATTAGAGCTGATTTTTTTAAGTTGAATTATTAATAGACTTTTTAAAAAGTTGACATTTTTATTTTTATTTAAGATTGATGTCTTTTTTAAACATTGACTTCTTTTGTTAAGTTTTTTTTTTTTTTTTTTTCCTTTGCATATCTAGAGCTTCAGGCAACAACAGAATTGAGCACTTAGGCTTGTAGTCTGAATATAGTGTAAGTTCAGTGATAGCCACCTATGTGCAGGTGTATACATCCGTATAGATAGACATGGTATAGTAGTCACTTAGTCCTCTCAGGGTATGCCCACGCATGCATGTTTCAACAATGGAATGATTAGCCACTCAGTCAATCACTCAGTTAATCAGTAAGTCAGTCAGTGAGTCACTCTGGTTACTATGTCACTCAGTCAGTCGGTAAGTCAGTCATTCAGGTGGTCAGTTGCTCAGTCAGCCACTCACTCATTCATTTATTTTGTCAGTAAGTCAGTGCATCAGTCACCCAGTCAGTTAAACAATCAGTCATTTAGTCAGTAAGACATTGAGTCACTTATTTTGTCGCTCACCACAAATGACCTCTTTAGTAAGATTTATCTTCATTGTTACTCGTATGCTTGTAATTAATCAGTGAATACTTTTTTTCCAGCTCGCCCTCACTGGATCTCCAGTGCAGACTGAGATTTTTGTTTTCACAGATGCTGATGCAAAAGATAAACAGTTGAAAAATGCTGTGCAAGCACTGATTGAGACAAAAAAATCTGTAGTGAGTACATGCAAATCATCATAAACACACAACCAAACTACTGATACTGTTATATAGAAATCTTCAAACTTTAAACCATACTGGTCATTTATTTTTAATCCAGCCTTCACTGTGGCACATCTACATCAATATGATTAAATCTTCTTCCTTTCTTACTGTGAAGGTTACCTTCATACTAACTAGATCCACTAGTTCTCCAAGTGCCACGCCCTTATATAGCCAACAGCAAGTTTCTCCTCAGCTTGTCGATATACAGCTCTACCAGGACCTGGCTCAGGCCTCTGGGGGCTATGTAATTGAAGTCACCAACATGAACCAAGCTTCTAACACCATTGAGGCTACCTCCAACTCTACAATGGTAATTAAAGACCTACTTTGATAGTTAAATCATGTTACCTCATATGGTTACATTTCAGTTACATTTCATTTAGGATGTATTCCTGGGATAGGCTCCAGGGCCACTGTGACCCTGAAAAGGATATAGCACTTACTTATGAATGAAAGAATGGCGTGCTTTGGTAATGTTTATCTTTCAATTATTTTACTTGAACACTTTTCTTCTTCTTCAGGTCACTCTATTTCAAACTATAAGAAACCCAGCAAAATATGAAACCTTCCCAGTCTTTGTGGATTTTTCTGTGCAAAACCTGATAATTTACATCACAGGCAACTCTACAGATTACACCATCACTAGTCCCACAGGTGAGTAGACTGGGAAATTAACCAATGAACCCTCATTCTGAGAAACCACTCATGTAACATCAACTTTATACAACACCGTGCTAAATTTTTATAATAATGCTATGATCTAACCCAGGAGTCTCAAAGAACTCCCCCATACTGCAAAGCAGTGAGACTTCATGGCCTATTCAGGGTTTTGCTAACCTTGACATTGTGCAGCCAAATGAATTAGAGCAGGCTGGACTCTGGCACTTCAGTATTAACTCAACACAGCCCTACACCATCAAAGTTGTCGGTAAAATCAGTTCTCTTTGTGGAACATTTCTGCTTAGATGTGAATAAATAAATGCCAGAAATTAATTTTGTTAATGATTATTTTTATTCACTATCCAGGTCAAAGTGAGATTGACTTCCTTTACAACTTTGTACAACTTTTCCAAGGGCTTCATTCAAGCTATGCTGTATTAAACTGCAGACCTATAGCAAGTAAGTGAACACCTTTTCTTAAATGATAATCAGTTAAGTCAAGTAAAAATTTTCCCAGATGTTTCTACTTTTCCCTTTAAAATGGCAGTGGTAGCATAGCAGTTAACTTGTTGGACTTCTGCTAGGAAGGTCATGAATTCAAATCCCAGCACTGCCAAGCTGCCACTGATGGGCCCTTGATCAAGGCCCTTAACTCTGGACTGATCAGTTGAGATATGAGATATGAACACTTCATGAATGCCATTTCTTCATGATCTTCTGAAGTTACATCAGTTACACATTCTTTTCACACCACAAGAGGGACCCCTGTGAATGCATGATACTTAATCCTCTTTTCCAAATGATAGTAAAGTGTTTTTTGTTTTTTTTTGAGTATATATTTTAAAAATATCTAAAAGTGTCCCAACATTAGACCTTTTTAAATCAACACTAAATGCTTGCCCATTTGATCAAGCTTTCAGTTATAAAGCACTCTTGTTAGATCACAGTGATATTACTTCATTACTGTTCAATCTTTTATCTAATTTCTGTAGTACCTTACACTTTTTTGGTCAAGTTTACAGGTTGCATGTCAAAAAATTTGAATATCGAGGAAAAGTTATTTTTTTTCTATAATTTTATTCAAAAAGTGGAACTTTCATATGTTCTAAATTCATTACAAAAAGTGAAATATTTCAAGCTTTTTTTTAATCTTTAACATATTAGAATAAAGAATTTATAATACAGAAATATCGACCTTCTGAAAAGTATGTTTTCAAATTTATGCACTTGATGCTCAGTCGGGGCTTTAATCCTTTTGCACGAATTACTACGAATCGGCCTGTGGCACTGCTGAGGTGTTCTGGAAGCCCAGGATGCTTTGATAGCGGCCTTCAGCTCGTCTGTATTGTTGGGTCTGGTGTCTCTCGTAGATTCTCTATGGGGTTCGGGTCAGGCGAGTCGGCTGTCCAATCAAGCACAGTAATACCATGGTCAGCAAATCAGTTAATAATAGTGGGCACTGTGGGCAGGTGCCAAGTCCTGCTGGAAAAGGAAATCAGCATCTCCATAAAGCTTATCAGCAGATGGAAGCATGAAGTGCTCTAAAATCTCCTGGTAGACGCTGCATCGACTCTCGACTTGAGAAAACACAGTGGACCAACACCAGCAGATGACATGGCACCTCAAATCATCACTGACTGTGGAAACTTCACACTGGACTTCAAGCAACTTGGATTCTGTTCCTCTCCACTCTTCCTCCAGACTCTGGGACTTTGATTTTCAAATGAAATGCAAAATGTATTTTCATCTGTAAAGATGACTTTGGACCACTGACCAATGGTCCAGTTCTTTTTTCCTTAGCCCATGTAAGACGCTTATACATAAATGAACATACTTTTCAGAAGGTCGGCAAGATTACAACAACGAAAGGCTTGAAATATTTCACTTTATGTGCAATGAATCTAGAATATATGAAAGTTCCACTTTTTTAATTAAATTACTAAAAAAATTAACTTTTACATGGTATTCGATGTTTTTGAGATGCACCTGTATTCATTTGAATCTAACTTTTATATTGTTAATAAATTATATAATTTCAAGTTAATTGTTCTTCTATACTTTCTGTTTTATTTGTAAGAACTTTGCATTGTCTTGTGTATGAAATTGTGCTATTTAAATAAGCCTACCTTGCCTTCCCTTCATTTAGACGCCAATATCAGCCTGTTGCTGTCCATGGTCGGCGGGGACAATTTGAGACCTACAAAGGTGTCTGTGGTCAATGCATCAAGTTCAAACTATTTTCCAGGGAAACTAGTCAAGATAGGTAGTGGGCAATACTTGGTGAACTTCAGCAGCATCCCAGCAGGAGAGTTTACTATTCGTGTGGATGGAGAGGCCAGCTTCTTATCAAATGTCATCTTGAAATTTCAGAGACAGTCATCAACTCGGTTCCAAACATCAAAAGTGATTATTACTGTAAGTTTGAATACAAAGAAATCCCCACTCACCCCACATATATTATTATTATTATTATTATTATTATTATTATTATTATTATTTGAGTGCACCATTACAATTTGGTTTTCTTTTTCTTCTGTTCATGGAAATGAATCATTCAAAATTTACAATGGACTAAGAGACCAAAATAGTCATTTCCATCCAATAAATTATCAAATGAAATCAAGGCTGCAAAAAAAATTATTAGACTGATATAAATATACTTATTTTGACAGTGAACAGTGTATTTTCTTGATTCAACATTATTAATTTAATTAAATAGATAGACAGATAGATAGATAGATAGATAGATAGATAGATAGATAGATAGATAGATGGATAGATAGTTAGTTAGTTAGTCACGGTACCATAAACATATCTTCATATGTTCACGACGTATAAAGTATCGAAGTATCACGACACTAAATAACTCAAATCTACAAAATGAACCAAATTTGCAGAAATACATAGATATAAATGAAAACCCTATTGGAAAAACTCAAGAATAATCATGCCATTGGCAACAACAAATCAATGTGCCACATATTTCATCTATTGTTCATTAAAACAATTAAATCAATGAAATTGTCCTCAGACTAAGACTGAACAATTATATAAGGAATAAATCACTGAATTTGGAAATAACAGTTAAACATGAAACACAATCAAACAGGACATTTCAACCACATTTTTTTGTTGTTGTTGTTTTCAAGGATTATACAAGAGATAAAACATATTCATTCAAACATATTCTTTATTTCTTCTTTTTACATCACCAAAAAAATATTCTGGACTAAATGTCCATTTCCCAGGCATTGCTTCATCTTCACCATAACGTCAAGTTGAGTGACAGCAGCACCTCTGCCAACAACTTTCAATGGAAAATTGCTAAATGTTGTCAGATGACAGGCCTCCAGTTCAGTAATATTTTTGGGTTTGTGTGCTGCAACCGTCTTCTTCAAATCCCACCAGAGATTTTCTATAGGATTTAAGTCAGGTGACTGTGATGCCCCTCTAGATTCTTCCAGGAACACTTCTGCAACCAAGCCTTGGTGGAATTTGAGGTATACTTGGGATCATTGTCCTGCTGGAAGGTCCAATGATGCCCAAGCTTCAGCTTCCTCACAGACGGCATGACATTTTCTCCTAGGATTTCCTGATACATCAATGAATCCATCTTGCCTCCCCCACACTGCAAGTTTCCAGTGCCAGAGGATGCACAGCAGCCCCAGAGCATCACCGAGCCACCACCATGCTTGAGTGTGGACAGAGTGTTCTTCCTTCATTCTTCTTTCTCCAGACATACCGCTGATCCATTGTGCTGAAAAGTTCCACTTTTGTTTCATTGCTCCACAGAAAAGAATCCCAAAATTTCTGTGGCTTATTTTTATGATTTTGAGCCGACTTTTCGTGTGCTTTTGGGTCAGTAGTGGTGTATGTCTTGGAGTTCTGGCATGGAAACCTTCTCCGTTCAGTACGGACCTTACTGTGCTCACTGAAACCTCAGTGCCTGTTACCACCAAGTCTTGCTGCAGGACTTTTGCAGTCACGCGAGGGTTTTTCACAACCTGCCTTCTCAGAAATCTGTTTGCAGCCATTGCTAGCTTCCTTTTCTGCCCTGTCCAGGTATTTCATACAGTTTCTGACCCTAACCAGTTCAGGTTTTTGATGTGTTCCAGCTCAAGCACACCTAGTGCAACTAATAAAGCCCTTGATTAGTTGCATCAGGTGTGCTTAATGTAACACATTTTTTGCATATTTGTGCTGTTGTGAGAGATTCTATTCAGGGGGTTGAATAATTTTGAAACTGGAGGTCATTATAAATTGCATTTTCCGTTGAATTTGGGGAAATCACTTGAAGCATTTGTTGTGTTGAACTATTTCAATTGCTTTTGTTTGATTTGTTCATCGCAAACAGCTGAAAGTCTGTAAATTTTGGCAATAAACCTGATTTGCAATGGGGGTTGAATAATTTCGATTGCAACTGTAGATAGATAGATACATAGATAGATAGATAGACACATTCTGACTCCACCCCTATAGTAACAGAGAAAGATGATAAAACATTAGGTCCATCAGCATCAGCAGAACCATTGCTTGTGATGATCTGACAAAATTTGAAGTAGAAAAAAAAACCTGACAGATTTTGTTAAAATTCAAAATGGTTGACTACTTACATATTCATTACATCCAAGCATGTTCCAGGAAATCCAGAGAAAGAAGAATCATAATTTGATGTTAAACAGTTCAAAAGATTTATTAATTGAGGAATTATAGCACCCTCTACTGGTGAATTTAGACAGGTAAACTTCTTAAGTGCTTATCCCTTAATATCTTTTGGTAGACATTTTCTGCTCATGAAAACTGACCTGTCAAACTTGGGCTATAAGATCAAAACAGTAATTAATCAAGAGCTATCAGAGTTTTCTTTAAAAATGTACTTTCTTTCTAATTACCCTCAGGCTCCACCTTCTGAAAGAATTGAACCAGGAAAACAAGTCACTCTACCTTTCAGAGTGGCAACCGATGGCTCTGGAGGAAGATTTAATATCAGAGTCAGCAATGATCACAATTTTGACACTAGCTTTAACACATCCATAACTCTCGAGAGTGGGGGCAGTGCCAATGGCACAGTAACTCTGACTGCTCCTACAAATGCTTCCTTTGGAACTGAAGTCACTGTGACAATCCAGGCTGAAGCAGCTGATGGAAGCGACTTCAACTACGTTGTGTTGCGTCTTGCTGTTGATGCTCCGGTAATCACTTTACATTACATTCAATATTCCAGGATTCTTTCAAAGGATTTGTCAGTGCCTAAATGTAGTTTTTGAACAGTAGGACATTTAGGTTTCCAAGCTAACCATTACATTACACCTTTTTACCATCATTATTTCTGATTTGTGGCAGTCTGGGAAAACCCAGTGTATGTCCCTGTGGCTGAATTTTGGAAAACATCCAAAACATTTTGGACAAGATTTTTGACAAAATGTGTTTTTCTGTCTATATCTGTATATTTTCTGCTTATATTTCACCAACATAACAGAAATGTTTGATTTACTTTTTAACCTTACCTTGGCTATATTTCTAGAAAGACCACGTTGGCTACAAACACCATGGTAAAAACAATCAGTCTGCCTAAAGATGTCTAGAACCTTTCTAGCTAAGTGTGATTTCCTCACACAGTGATTGTCATGCTTTCATGATGTTTTTGGATAGTTACATGCCATGTCAAAATTGACACAAGCCGAATGAATTCTGTTTGTAATTTAATACTCCTGTCAAAATATCCTTACATTTTAAAATCTTTATTTCTTCATTTTTCAATTGAAGAATTTAAAATGCATATAATATAGGATTAGTATTTATTATTTAGCAAAAACTTGCAGATTTACTTCTATATATTTGCATGTATATGTCATCACTTCCATGTGTAGGGTTTTCACAGGCTGCCACACATGATACTCATTACAGACATGCCATTAAAAACAATTTGTGTAGAATCTCAACTGTTTTTTTTTTTCTTTAAGTCCAAAGATTTCATCCCTCCAATGTGTACGATAGTTAGCATAAATGCTGACTGTCCGGGCGACTGCAGAAACTCCTCATGGGACCTCACTGCCGAAGTGACTGGTGGATTTGGATCAAATATTCCGAGTGTGAGAGTCCTCCAGGGAAATGGCAAACTCATCATCACCAGCGTCCTCAATGACACGGGCATTGTCACTACAGTAGTCTACACCTCATCTTGCTGTTTCCCAGAGTTGGAACTGGTTGCTATAGATGAAGTGGGAAATGTCGTCACCTGCTTCAAATCTCCGAGCGCTATAGCTGCATCTATAATCCTCAATTCTGGTGTGGAATTTTTCTTGGTTTTGCCAGTTAAGCCTTTAAGCCTTTGGCTTAATATGGGAGTCTCACTTTATCAATTCATGCAGCTCTAAGAAAAAAAAAGAAAAAAAAAACTTAATTCATCTGATTTTGGTCAATATCTTCATATTTAAGATTACATATTACACATTATTCATGTATTATACAGTATGAGGAGAAAATGTATAAATGAAATACACAAACATCAATCTTCAATCAGCTATTTTGTCTTATAATCACTATAAATCAGCATGTTCTGTTTGTAACTAGAAGGAAATCCTACTTGCCTAATATACTCATTAACGTAAAACTAAACTCTGCTCAGAGTTTAAACTGTGAATGTAATACTGTTTAATAAATGTATGATATATTTATAATTATATATTTACAAATAATATTTAATAAATACTTTTTTAAACTAAGGAATGTAATATTTTTAATTGGAGGATCTGTTGTTATTTTATGTAATTAATTTAATGCACATAGACAACCTTATGAAAAATAATTTCCATGCCATTACTAATATAATATTCACTTTTACACTACATGTTTAAAATATGAGTAAAATTCTTGAATTACTGGGTAATGTCATGAACATACAAGGTAAAAATGTTTCCTGAGTCTTTTGCGATTACATTATAGTAGGCCTACATGCAACAAAGGTTTAAAAGGTTTCAGGATCTAGGATGGCATTTATCTTGTTTGCAGTTGTACAATGGATAAACAGTCTATTTTATTACCAAACTGTACTAAGAACATTTATTTTTTAATTCAACTTAATTACATGCCAGCACTTGAATTTACAGATTTATAGATTTACAGGTGATTATGAGGGAAGGATACATAATGGGTACAATATGTTTCCCCTCATTTTCTTGAATTTTCCTGTCCTTTGATTTGCGATGACATAAAA
Organism: Ictalurus furcatus; assembly: GCF_023375685.1. Taxonomy (NCBI): domain Eukaryota; kingdom Metazoa; phylum Chordata; class Actinopteri; order Siluriformes; family Ictaluridae; genus Ictalurus; species Ictalurus furcatus. The sequence continues at coordinate 31,755,161 of NC_071257.1, read as the reverse complement.
TGTTTGCAAACACAGACTTCATTTGAAACTATCACAGCTCTGTTGACGTCCTGGATTGGATTGGTCAGAAGGTGTTGATTGAAACATGCACCACTTGTGTTTTATTCCTTGCTTAAATCCTTAGTTAATAATTATAACACAGTCCAAAACAAAAGATTTTCTAACAATTAATTTAGGTTATTTAGTGAAAAAATATTTAGATAAAATTCGGGTTAGATTCAAAATGAAGAAACAGAGTTTTGGATCCCACCCTTCACCACTGACTTTGCCTTCATTTTCAATATATGCTCCTAGGCTTACCCCAAGAGGCATGCTTTCATACAACAGATTTACAGAACATCGAATGATTGTAGAAGACGTGTTCAAAAGAAATTGCTCATAGTGCTGATATGAGTAAAGCCGTGCTTTGAAGGTTATTTTATCCTTATATAAAGTCCTGGCACTTTATCCCTTTTAACCTTATGTATAATATCACATAAATCTTAAAAGACAATAGTCCCCTGAGCAACAATTTCCAAAGAAAAATGTCAAAATCTAAATGCAACTACGACAGTCCTTTTGTACTTAACATTTTCTTGCATGAATTATGAAATCTTGATCACGGAGGTTTTTTTTTTTTTTTTTACCTTCATGTTACTTTAATATAAATTTTCAAAATGTTAATGACGTGTCCACTCCAGTGGACTGCATGAGTTCAAACGAAAGTCATGTGTAGTAATAGAATAATGAATATAACAGTCTATTATGTTAAAAATATGAAAATAAAATAGTTTAAAGCTGTAAACCAGTTTTATTGAACATAGCACCATCAAAAACTGAGCACTAGATATTAATAATGAACTTTTTTGCTCATAATTGAATAATAATAATGAGGTTTTTTTTATTTTTAAATAAACGTTAAATAAACGTGCTTCTTCAAACCTTTCAAAAAGTTTCTAAAGGTTCCATTATTATTATTATTATTATTATTATTATTATTATTATTATTATTATTATTATTTATTACTATTTATTACTATTTTATTTAGTTTTATTTATCTTAATTTCTTCAGTGTTTCTAAAATGTATTAGTTCATTAGATCTATTTAAAAGGGAAATTGGCAAAGCATCTGGGGCACAAAGCCACAACACTGCATGCAGATGTAATAGTTTTTTCTTGTGCAGGCAGCATCATGGCATTTTTGCATTCAGTGAGATGGGGATAGTGGCTTCCAGGGCCAAACCTGACTTCAAGGGGTGTCTTGGATACTGTTCTGCACTTCAATGTAAGTGGGGTTCCACTGGGTCTTCCTTTTTTTGTTTATCTGGATGGAACTTGCATTTATTAATGCCCTAGCTACAGTTGCCTTGAAATGTAGAAGATTCTTCTTTTCCAGTCACTGTTTGTTTTTGTGTCGATGAGGATACATTGCAACACATTGATCCATGAGATTTACTGTTCCCATGTATTGATTGTACAGCCTTACTGAAAGTGGCCTTGGAACGCCAACTGTCTTTTTGCCTTTGTTGCTCCATCTCTGGGCCAAATTAGGTGAGCAATGACCAGCACAGGATGAAGCCATGTGGATCAGTGAACCAGTTGAAGCCATGTGGATCAGTGAACACTGTCAATCAACAGTTCCTATAACAGATGGCACACAGAGCTAGGAGAATATTTGAAACTATTTTAAATAGTCCTAACATTCTTAACGGAATTGATGAAGCCCTTGAAAGAAACATACATAATCTATACCCCTTATCCTATTGCATCATGGCGAACCTGGAGCCCATCCCAGGGAGCATTGGGCACAAGGCGGGGTACACACACATTCACACACCCATTCATACACTATGGACACTTTGGACATGCCAATCAGCCTACCATGCATGTCTTTGGAATGGGGGAGGAAACCGGAGTACCTCGGGGAAACCCCTGAACCCCTATAATTCACCTAAATGTTTCACATTCCAGAAGTGGTAGTAGGTTCCTAGTGGCCAGACTGATGCACTACAGGTGATTTCTACACTCACAAGATGTCCACCTTCTTTAGCTTGCAAGAACCAGGTCTGTCGATGATTTAACTCAATGGCTGGAATTGCCTGACGTTCCCTTGGGCAACTGGCATTTTTGAGTAAAAGTTTTATGTCCGTATATAATAATTGAATATTATTAAAACTAATTGTGGTATTGATATCTGTGCAAGACTGTCGCCTCTATAGAACAAAGGCAGGGAAAAGTGACTATCCAGCGAATATCAAACATAAAACTAATTTTATCGCAGTGAAAAACCTGGCTAATTTTCCTGGTGGACATGTCCTCTCTTACTGTAACCCTCTTACTGCCTTTGAAAAGCACTTAATGCACTTCTCGGCACGAAGCAACATGTCTGACAAAGCCACTGATGCATCCCCCCCCCTTTGTTTAGGGACTCGGTATTCCATTTCTGGTGTCAAATGTCTGTGAAACTTGTTCAGTTTATCTCTCAGTTGTTGAATCTTTTTATCTTAATACAAATATTTACACGTTTAGGAATTTGCTGGAAATAAAATCAGTTGAATTTGAGAGGATGTTTATATATATATATATATATATATATATACATACATACATATATACATATATATATATAGTGGAAGTGAGTTGGAGAAGGTAAGTGATTGCACAGAATTCTGTAGAATTCTGTAGAATTCTGTTAATGAGAGGTTCTGTGTTGTAGTGAGCAGTGGCAAGGATAAAGAGAGGATAAAACTGCACTTTGAGCTGGAGAAAGAAGAGAGCTGTGTGTGTTGATGTGGTTTTGACTAATATCCAATAAATTCCTTAATAATACTTTCTATCTGGAAAATAACATACTAGCTCCCTGCTATAAAATATAAAACCTGTTTATATAAGTCTACATCATAATGAGAAGCTTTGTAACTTACTCAGGTCGAGGTCCGAGCCTCTGGGGCAGGAGCGGACTTATGCCTCAGGCTTACTCTTCAGCCCAAATTGATAAAGAAAATAATAAACTCTAGTCTTAGTCTTAGGACTCACCAGTCACTTGTAAAGTTTACAAATCTCCACCCAGGTGGATTTGGTTAATTGCAGAATAGTTTCAAGCAGGTTAACAATTATCAATACAGTAAATAACAATAACTATATTGTAGATCTTCACCACGAGAATCGTGGCAAAGAACAAACAGTTTCACACATAATATATAGTATTACCAAGGTACATCAGATTCTTCACAGAATCATTAGTATACTTAGAAACAAGTTAAATGTTGGCAGGTTAGGAGCTGTCCTTCAGAAAAGAAAACAATTGAGTATACCTTTCATTTCTTTAAGCATATGTGTGTACGTGTTTGAATCACTGAGCACAGGATGTTAGGCTAACCCACAATATCCTGTTGAATCCTCCTGCTAGCTTCATAATGTCTCAGTGACTTTCAATTAGTCGTATGTCAGTTATAGCATATAAGAAAGCAAGGTTTTTCAGCATCTTGTTATTCTAACACTTTGTACTTTTTCATATCACATATGCAAGCAAAAGCAGTACAGCATCTTTGTTATTTTAATATTTTGTATTCATTCAGTTGACATGTATGCCAGAGCTTGGCTTAGATCATGTTCATGTTGGTCATATATATATATATATTTCATCATTTTGTTATTATTCTTATGACAGGGTACCTTGATTATCATACTTTAACATAAACCTCCTATCTCCCTCACAATCATCTTCTTCCCATCATGTTTCCCTAGCTTATCTCATCATTTTCAATAATCTCTTTCAGTTTTCTTTTGGTTCTCCAAACAGGGAAGTAACCCTCTGAACAGTTACTTCTCCGAAAAACAGAGAACTCATTGAGATCATAAACTGCACAAAATGCACAAAATGCATTTGCCCATTTTCTTTAAACTGTTCTTTCTCTGATCTGAACTGCTATGTTTACAGAACAGTTGGTATGTCAGTAAATCTTAATTTTTCTGCATAGATTGGCACCCAGTTATATTTCTGTGTTCAATACCTCAGGAACTTTATGATCATCTAACCAGCTACTTTTAACTTTTCTGCAGACTCCGATGAGGTTCAAAAGTGACTGGGCTTTTTCTGTTGCAGCTCCAAAATTATGGAAAATCCATGGTATCTCCCATTGTGGACATTTTTAAATCCAATTTATAAACTTTTTTTTTTTATTATTCTCCCAAGCATATTGGGTCTTCTATTTTTGTCCTGTCTTTTTATCAGAAGTTTTGTATTTTGATGTTTTTATTTCTCCTTTAGTATCATTCTTTAGTTTTACTCTTTTTTTTAAATTCATTTATTTCATTTTATTTGTGTTTTCATTGTTGTTTGGATTTACCTGATACTACTGAGAAATTTTGGCCAATGTTCTTTGTCCTGACATGTGCTATGCAAATAAAGGTGATGCTATCATCATGTTTCATAATGGGAGTGGCTTTCACAACCATTTTTGAAAGTATTACAGAAAGGAAAAAGCATAAGGAAATGTTCACTGCAACAGAGGTTCACTGCGGTCATCTAGACCATCAGCTTTAAGGTATGATTCACATTATTGCATACTGTTTTATTCATTTCGTTATTTAAGAAATATATACAGTGGGGTCCAAAAATATGAGACCACATTGGAAATCTGGATTTGATCTTTGAAATGGATGAAAAGATTTCAGTCCATGCCAGCTCAATTGCACACTTTTATTAAAGCAATATCGGGACATACCAAATACTAAGAAATTCTGAAATTAATGTAAATATTTCAGATGTTCTTTTCTTCACTCAAGTTGTTGTCAAGTAACATCATTTACAATGAAAATTGCATTAAATTAGAAAATAATGCAAAAGAGAAGCATTTTCACTAGTGCACTAGACTTTTGGACTCCACTGTATATAAATATTCAGAAAGCAAGTCTGTTTATATAGTCATATTATGTTTGGAGGTTATTTATGCCAAGTTTTTATCTCTCTCCAAAGTTTTGATGACGATAACCACAAACATGCTGATCAAGACATTGATGTATTCCATGATGTTCCTCATGACAAGTCAAACTCTGGCCTTTAAGATTTTGTGGTCAAATTCAAAGAAGCATCAGGACATAACCCGTGATGCAATTTTACAGACAACAGCCGATATCTGCAGATTGCGAGCGTTACAAGAGGGACAAAGTTTTGTTCTGGTGAACAACACTGTTAATACAGTATCTGTTGAAATATAAAAGTATTTTTTAATAAAACATGTATTTTATATCAGTGCGTGAATTTCCTATTGCAGGCAGGTGAACCGACAGTAACTTCAGTGGCAAGAGGGTGTTACTCATCTGATTCAGCCAAAGATTTTCAAAGGAGCATTGATACAATAAGTAAATGCAATTCCTGGGTTGACATTAGGCATCCTTTTACTGGAAGTTACCATTTTGACAATGAGGAGTTTTTAGCTGGACAGAATCTTATTACTAAAGGAGTTTCTGCTGTCAAATACAGTATCAAGCAGCAGAGTTATCAAGCTGCCAGAGAGGCACTTGGTAAAATCCTACACACTTTGCAGGTATGACACCATGTCACTGTACGATAATTGCATTGCTAATAATTAAGATACTACTGTATATTGTAGAATATAGAAGATACTATATTGTATATTTCAAAATAAATGTAAAGATGTTACACGTCATTGCTATAATAACTAAAGAGATGACCTAGTTTTATTGGGCATTATATGGTAGCTATTAAGTTAAATATAAGGATTAATTTTTAGTGTTTAATTAATAACTAACAAGGCCTACTTTGATCTGTCGTGTTTGTATTGTAATCTGACCCTGGTTTATGTCTTTCACTAAGGATTTCTACAGTCATAGTAACTGGATTGAACTAGGAAACAGAGAACCTTATTCCACCCTGATTAAACCAGACACCCCAGTTAACAACATAGCAGGTAAATGAACACCCATGTGGTTACATGAATGTTTCTCTGCAGATGTGTTTACCTGTTTGTTTGTTTGTTTGTTTGTTGTTTTTTTTTTCATAGAATAGTAGGACCGGTGGTGCTATACATGTGTTATTTAATCATTTAAGACAATGACAACTAATCTCACCACATTTGTTATACATTAATAACATAAGAAGATCCCTTCATGACAGCTTTATTGAAAACTATTATGACAAGATGCTAGTTATAGGGGATTTTTTTTTTATCTTATTAATATCTATCCTTGTTTTTCTCCTGAATCAACCTCAATCTGCTGTCACCTTAATACCCCTGAGCTCAGAGTATAGCTAACTGGCTATCAACTTTCATAATGAATCATAATAATAATTTTTTTTTTAACCTTTTATGAGCATCGTTATAGTGTAATTAGTGCACAAAATAATATTATTCAACATGTATGTAATCAGGTGCACTGTATGTATTAGGATTTACTGGCATAAAGTTGGCTTGATGTTGAATGTTCGATATTCACAGATATGACCAAATATCTATAATGTTACATATGACATTGTTATAGACGTTTCTAACTTCAATAGCATTTGAAGGGAATGGCGTACGGTCACAAAACCAACTGGAAAATTTTCCTGTAGGTGCCAGGTATAATGCACACTTTTTACATTTTTACATTTAATAAAATAAATTATGAAATCATGTGTGAATATTGCCATGTATTTCACTACCAAATGGGCTCATACACAAAATATTCCATAATTTAAAGCTAAATAGCATTTGAAGGGAATGACTTACAGTCACAAAACCAACTGTTCATCTTGGTGTCATATATGATGCACACCATTTTAGATTTTTGATATTTGATTAAATAAACTATGAAATCATATGGAAATATTGCCATGTATTTCACTACCAAATAGGCTCATACAGGGTGAAGCAGGAAGGCAGAGCGTCGTTCTCCGTCAACTCTGCAGGCTGAACTTGGTTGGCCGTGTCAGCAGACTCAGGCGTGAGCAGAACTTGGTTGGCCATGTCAGTAGACTCAGGCGTGAGCAGAACTTGGTTGGCCGTGTCAGAAGAATCTGGCGCAAGCATAATGTTGTTGGTTGTGACGTCGACCTCAGCCACGAGTAGGGTTTGGGAAGCCGTCTCTTCGACCTCAGACTGGAACTGGGCGTAGGAGGTAACCTCATTGTCCTCCAATAGGAACTTGACTTCAGAGGCTGTCTCATCGACCTTGGACAGGAACTTGGCGTGCTCTCTGAGGTTGAGGTGTGGGTTGGTCTCTTCCGCACCGCAGAGAGATGACATGATATCCCCAGCCTGGCTTGAATACAGAGCAATGGCTACTGCAAAAGTTCAAGGCGAAGCCTGAGGGGGAAGCGACACCCCACAAAGCTAGAGGGGGAGCGACGCTCTCCGCAAGGTCTGAGGGGAGAGCGAAGTTCTCCGCGAGGCCAGAGGGAGGAGAAAAGTTCTCTGTGAGGCCAGAGGGAGCAGCAAATTTCAGAAGCAGCAAAGTTCCTTCGTTCCTCCTGCTGGCTGTGCAGTAGCCATCGCTCCGCATTCAAGCCAGGCTGGGGATATCATGTCACCTCTCTGTGGTGTGGAAGAGACCGCCCCACACGTGAACCTCAGAGAGCACGCCAAGTTCCTGTCCGAGGTCGATGAGACAGCCTCTCAAGCCAAGTCCCTGTCAGAGGTTGACAAGATGGCCAACAGCATTATGCTTGCCTGTCGCTCTGCCTACCTGTTCCACTGAGGACGTCTCTCTGCCTTCCTGTTTCACCGTGTATGAGCCCATTTGGTAGTGGAGTACATGGCAATTTTACATATCTATAATATTTGCATACGGTATAAAAACTTCACAATACTCACACATGATTTCATAGTTTCTTTTATTAAATAGCAAAAATCTAAAAAGGTGTGTCATAGATGACCCCTACATGAACACCTTACAATTGGTTGTGTGACTGTAAGTCATTCCCTTCAAATGCTAGTCAGCTTTAAATTATGGTATATTTTGTGTATGAGCCCATTTGGTAGTGAAATACATGGCAATATTCTCACATGATTTCATAGTTCATTTTATTAAATGAAGATATTTATTCTCGCTTTTACTTCTGAGACACTCTGCCTCGCTAAGATACTCTTTTTATACCCATGTTGCCAATTAACCTAATTAGTTGCAAAATGTCCAGCTGTTTCTTTTAGTAACACTTACTTTTCCAGCCTTTTGTTGCCCCATCCCAACTTTTTGCGTGTTGCGGCCATCAAATTCAAAACTACCTTATTTTTGTTCCTTAAAATGGTACATTCCTTCAGTTTAAACATTTGATATGTTTTCTATGTTCTATTGTTAATAACATATGGGTTTATGAGATTTGCAAATCAATTGCATTCTGTTTTTATTTACATTTTACACAATGTCACAACTTTTTTGGAATTGCGGTTGTAGACACCAGTAAATCTTACACTTCATTCCAAGCATTGGAAACTTTGTATTAAAAATCCTGCTCATTGTATCCATTGCTAAGCTTAAAGTACCTCAATTGCTGACCCATTATGTGGAAATTATTCTAGAAACAAAATGTACAGCATACCATGTTGGAGGGAACATGAAACAAATATCTGATTTCATAAAACATAATTTTCTTATGTTCTTTGCCAGATTCAGCAACCTGCAGGCCTTGTAATGGCAAAGACTGCACAGGAAACATCCTGGAAGAGATCACTGCACAGAAGAAACTAACATCAGGATATTTTGGTTTCTCGAAACCAAAAGGTAATGTGTAAAATCTGGTCAGCAATGAAATAAAGACAGAGGTAATCTAATAAAATTAGGAAGGAATTCAAAGGAATAAAGAATAAAATGCATTTTATATAACTATGTAGAAAAGATAGCAAACTAATATGCACTGCAAGCAATAAGAGGAACATACTGCATGTCATTGGGTAGGTGGAGAAGCAAGATGGTTGTAAATTGGGGAGGGACAGTGAAGGCACAGAGATGGAGAGGAAGAGGGTTCTGTAGTTTTGGGGCAGCAACATAAAAAGCCCAATCTCCCATTGTGTAGAGCCGGGAAGAAGGGACAGCGAGCAGGTGAGCTGAAGATCTGAGAGTATGTGCTGATGAGTGTGGAATAAGGAAGCTAGAAAAGTAGGTGGAGACCAGACCATGAAGGGACTTAAATATCAAAAGAAGTATTTTGTACTATACACTCCTGGGCAAAAATAAGTCTAAAATGGCAAATTAAATAATTAAACAAATGCAATCTTGAGACCTCATTTGCCACCATTTGTTCGTTTACTTTTTCTGCAGTGAACTGTTTGGGGGAAAAGCTAGAAAAAGGGAAATTTACTTCTTGCATGCAAAGGTAAAATCATTACCAGTCTTATATGGCTTATCCACATACTGATACTATGGGCATGGGTTCAGAACAAAGAAGTCAATAAGCCATTGCCTAAGTTTCAGTTAGACACATAAAGTCAATGCTTTGGTTCATACAGTGCCCTCTACTAATATTGGTACCCTTGCTAAATATAAGCAAAGAAGGCTGTGAATAACTGTCTTTATTGTTTAAACTTTTGATCTTTTGTTAAAAAAATTTCAAAAAATACTCTGCTCTCATGGGTATCAAACAATTGCAAACACAACACAGGTTTATCAAAAAAAAAATCTTTGTTAAATATAGGTGTGCAACAATTATTGCCACCCTTTAAGTCAATACTTTGTGCTACCTCCCTTTGCCAAGATAAGAGTTCTGAGTCTTCTCCGACAATGCCTGATGAGGTTGGAGAATACATGGCAAGGGATCTGAGACCGTTCCTCCATCAAGAGTCTCACCAGATCCTTCAAATTATGAGGTCCATGCTGGTGGACTGCCAGAATATTAAATAAAAAATAAATTCTGTTTACAATGAAATTTTTTAATTAAAAAAATGTATACCAATTTTATTCACTCTGAGAAACAAATCACTTGTATCTTCACATTTCATTTCATCTTAAGGAAAATGCAGTCATGGAGGAATAATTGATCCATCAAGTTGGTGGCAAGGTGGAATAAATAAGGATGCTTCAGATTCCAGCCATGGTCATCTACATGAAGTGGCAGCATCGGTAGCCACTGCTGCTACCAGAGAACTACTGCAAGACATTAGAGCAGCAGTTGGAGATTCTGAGTTTCTTAGGTATCAGAGAAAGCCTTTCAATGTATTAAATAAGATTTAAGAAATGATACACAGTGTTGATCTCATACAGATCTTTAAACAAAATACAACATAAAACAAAGGCAACCTGAGTAAAGACACATTACAGTTTTTTTTTTTATTGAAGCAAAAAAAAAAGTTATCCAACACATATTACCCATGTGAAAAACTAATTTCCCCCTTAAACTTAAAATCTGGTTGTGCCATCTTTAGCTGCAATAACTGCAACTAAACACTTCCGACAGCTGGAGATCAGTCTTTCACATCACTGTGGTGGAATTTTGGCAAGTCTTCTTTGCAGAACTGCTTTAGTTTCGCCACACTGGAGGGTTTTTGAGCATGAACTGCCCATTTAATTTTCTGCCACAGCATCTCAATTGGGTCAAGTCAGGACTTTGACTAGGACACTCCAAAACTTTATTATATTTATTTATTTATTTTAGCCATTCAGAGATGGACTAACTCCTATGCTTTAGATAAACTTACGGCCTGAAGACCGGACATTCTCCTTTAGGATTTTCTGGTAGAGAGCGAGCAGAATTCATGTGTTTTTTTTATCCAGAAGGCCCTGAAGCAGCAAAGCATCCCCACACCATCACACTTCCACCACCATGCTTGACCGTAGGTAAGATGTTCTTTTTGTGGAATTCAGTGTTTAGTTTACGCCAGATGTAATGGGACCCCTGTCTTCCAAACAGTTCCACTTTCCACTCAGTCCACAGAACATTCTCCTAAAAGGTTTGAGGATCATCAGGGAGTGGTTTGGCAAAATTCAGATTTGTCTTAATGCGCTTCTGGGTTGGCAGTGATTTTCACCTCACCATTCTTCCAAGGATGCCATTTTTGCCCAGTGTCTTTCTGATAGTGGAGTCATGAACTCCATATGACCTTTATTGATGCAAAAGAGGCCTGTAGTTCCTTTGATGTTGTCCTTGGGCCTTTTGTGACTTCCTGGATGAGTAGTTGCTGTACTCCTGGAGGAATTTTGGAAGGTCAGCCACTTCTGGGGAAGTTCAGTACTGTGCTGAGTTTTTCCATTTGGAGATAATGGCTCTCACTGTGGTCCTTTGGAGTCCCAGAGCCTTTGAAATAGCTTTGTAACCTTTCCCAGACTGATGTATTTCAATAAAATTTTTCCTCATTATTTCTGGAATTTCTTCCAACTTTGGCATAGTGTGTTACTGGGTAAGACCTTTTAACCAACTTCATGCTGTTGAAAAGGTTCTATTTATGTGTTGGTTTGATTGAATTGGGCGGGGGGGGGGGGGGGGGGGGGGAGGGTACAGTTTCACACAGGCCAAGTTGATGTTGGAGAACTTTTTTTGCTTCAATATATAGCATTATCATTTTAAAATTTTACCTTTTTGTTTACTCAGGTTGCTTTAGTTTTATCTTAGATTTTATTTTAATTTCTGAAACAATTTAGTATGAGACAAACACAAAAACAGAAGTAATCAGGATGGGGGTAAATACTTTTTCACAGTACTATACATAAATAAAAGCATACACACATGCCCAATCCTATGTACATGTTAGGTGTGCCATGTCCATTGGCCTCTTTGGGTGATGTTTCTAGCTTCACGTTTTCGATGTTATTCACAACCATATTCTGATGATTCCTCTAACATAGTGTTAAATAGGGTTAATCACACATTTTAAAATTATAACAGTTTATATGGTAGTTATTTCCTCTGCCTTCTCTTTAGCATTGAACCCAGGTTCATCTGCTCAGTAGTACAGTTATGTGTGTGATTCCTCATCCTTCAGACTGATGGGACTCAGCCAGACGTCAGTGCTGTGTTTTGTTATCGACACCACTAGCAACATGTCTGAAGACATTGACGAAGTCAGGAGAGTTACTTCATCCATCATTGACAGTAAAACAGGCACTGCAGCTCAACGTTCAGAATACATCCTGGTACCATTTAATGACCCTGGTAAGTTTGATTGCTCTTTATATGTAATTCAGTCTAAATTGCATGCTGTATTGTATTGCTATTAACTTTAACAGAGAGAAAAAAAGAAAGACTGGTGAGAGAACAGTTGTATGTGATTACATACTGTAGTATACATATTAAATAGCTAAGTAAGTGTCACGTTCTGTCACATCAAAGAGGAGGAGACAGATGCAAATGCAGTTTAAGAAGTTTTATTATATATATAGGTGCATCACAAAAAATGTTAATATCGTGGAAAAGTTCATTTTTTTCCTTTATTTAATTCAAAAAGTGGAACTTTCATATATTCTAGATTCATTATACATAAAGTGAAATATTTCAAGCCTTTTTTGTTTGTTTTGTTTTAATCTTGATGACTACAGCTTACAGCTCATGGAAATCAAAAATCCAGTATCTTAAAATATTAGAATAAAGAATTTATAATACAAAAATTTTGACCTGAGAAGAGCTCTAATCAGCTAATTAACTCAAAACACCTGCAAGTGTTTCCTGAGCCTTTAATCTCTCAGTCTGGTTCAGGACACACAACCACAATCATGGGGAAGATTAAAGTAAATTTTGCATTTCATTTGGAAATCAAGGTCTCAGAGTCTGGAGGAAGAGTGGAGAGGAACAGAATCCAAGATGATTTGGGGTGTCATGTCATCTGCTGGTGTTGCTCCACTGTGTTTTTTCAAGTCGAGAGTCAATGCAGCATCTACCAGGAGATTTTAGGGCACTTTATGCTTACATCTGCTGATAAGCTTTATGGAGATGCTGATTTCATTTTCCATCAGGACTTGGCACATGCCCACAGTGCCAAAACAACTAGTATCTGGTTTGTGACCATGGTATTACTGTGCTTGATTGACCAGCCGATGTGCTTGATCAGTAGCAAAGGGAACACCAGACACTAGATATGAGAGGGGTATAAATAAGACCGGCTCCACCTGCCCTCCCTAAGCAGGTTCTGATCACTGCACGTAATCTTGAACACCTAATTCTAATTTCATGATTTCAAGGTGTGATAAACGGTGTTGGGTAGGTTACTCAAAAAATTTAATCTACTACAGATTACTAATTACTAAATTGTAATCTAGTTACATTACTGATTACTGCATGTAAAAAGTAATCAGATTACTAATAACTTTACTTTCAGTTTACTTTCAAAACCTATCAAACCTACAAAAATACACTGCAAAGTGAAACTCGTGGTATGACATGATCAGAAAAAGTTGGATTTATCATAAAACATGCCTTGGGTGTTGTCACTGTTGATCTATCAGACCAATAAAATATAAAACTTTTCTAACTAGGCTCGTTTGGTTTCGCTAGCCAAGGGGAGGCACAGCTAAGCTATCATTGTATGGGTTTAGCTGCTACAGTGCCATTATCTTTCCTCTGCTCATAGCATGTTCACGTAAACTGGAAGTCATGTAGACATTTACACACCTTGTTTTCCGGCTCAGCATCAGAGGATGTTAGTGTTTTCGTTTCAACCCCTTTACCGGTAAAAAAATAAATAAATAAATAAATCTGTGTATATCATTTGGCAGAATTGAGAGCTGTCAGCCAATAAGACACGAGTATTTCCACGGATTTTCCTGTAAACACTGTCTGATTGGTCTCGCCTCTGTTCACTGTAGATATAAAATTACAACACGGCCGTCTTCTTTTACTGACATTTAGTTGCGCAATGACAAACCGCTCCAAGTGGAGATTTATACGGGGCTAAAGAAAAAGTCTTCGGGGGAAAACATGATTTATTTTAAAAAATACATTTTACTTAATATTGTTTTCTTAACAATACATTTGTAACACAAGCAACAAAATTTTATTGACATCAGTAACTGTAATCAAATTACATCAATTTATAATGTAATGCGTTACATTACTGCATTATCAGAAAAAGTAATTAGATTACAGAAACACGTTACTTTATAACGCGTTACACCCAACTCTGGTGATAAATGTAGGGGTGTACTTACTTTTTCCAGGTGACTGATCTGTTTTTTTGTTGTTGTTGTTGTTGTTAATTTAAATTGTGACAGTTACTGCAAAATGTCAATTTTATGTATCATTTGATAGAGTGTATCAACTTCATTAACAGGCACTGTTTCAAAGAGGATCAAATGTTTGCTTGACAAATTTGTCACGCAATTTGTCATAATTTTTCACCTGACTGTATATAAACAAACAATAAACTATTTCCTCTCTGCCTACACATTCTTTCAGATTATGGCCCACTTTCAAGAACAACTGATCCTAATGTATTTAAAAAGCAACTCAATGCACTTACAGCTGCTGGTGGAGGAGATTCTCCTGAAATGTGTCTCTCAGGACTCCAGGTATGATAAAGTAGTTTAGCTGTTGGATGCTCTTTAAGTCAGTCAGCTCCTCACTCATTCAGTCAGTCAGTCAGTCAGTCAGTCGGTGAGGCTCTCAATGTTGGTCATTCCATCAGTCAGTCAGTCAGTCAGTCAGTCAGTCGGTGAGGCTCTCCCTTAGTTAGTCATTCCATCAGTCAGTCAGTCAATCAGTCAGTGAGGCTCTCAATCAGTTAGTCATTCTGTCAGTCAGTCAGTCAGTGAGCCTCTCAATCAGTTAGTCATTCCATCAGTCAGTCAGTCAGTCAGTCAGTGAGCCTCTCAATCAGTTTGTCATTCCATCAGTCAGTCAGTCAGTCAGTGAGGCTCTCCCTCAGTTAGTTATTCCGTTATTCCATCAGTCAGTCAGTCAGTCAGTCAGTCGGTGAGGCTCTCCCTCAGTCAGTCATTCCATCAGTCAGGCAGTCAATCAGTGAATATCTCAATCAGTTAGTCATTCCATCAGTCAGTCAGTTAGTCATTTGTAAGTCACTTTGGATAAAAGCGTCTGCTAAATGAATAAATGTAAATGTAATGTAGTCAGTCAGTCAGTGAGGCTCTCCCTCAGTTAGTCATTCCATCAGTCAGTCACTCAGTCAGTCAGTGAAGCTATCCCTCAGATAGTCATTCCATCAGTCAGTCAGTCAAATCCCTGCTCTAGGCTGGCCCATACATAATACCTGTTTAGTCTTGACTAATTGCAAGCATACAAGTAGCAATCGTAGCATACTTTTTGTTCCAGCTTGCCATCACTGGGTCTCCAACACAGACTGAGATTTTTGTTTTCACCGATGCTGATGCAAAAGATAAAAGGTTGAGAAATACTGTACAAGCCCTTATTGAGAGAACAAAGTCTGTAGTGAGTACATACAAATTTTCATATACTGTACACAAAAAAATGTATTTAAAAAAAGATTTAATCTATAAATTGTAGATCCGATCATGTATTCGTCTTGCTTTCATCGTAACAATGCAATAATATAAGCAAAACACTGATTACATATTCTTTCTTTCCCTGAAGGTGACTTTTATGCTAACCAACTCCGTTAGTTCTCAGCATCGCAGAAGGAATGACGAGATTGGCCAGCAGCAAGCTTCTCAGGTTTTCAATTCTCAGGTCTACCAGGACCTGGCTCAGGCCTCTGGGGGCCATGCTATTGAGGTCTCCAAAGAAACACTGTCCCAAGCTACTAACATTATTGCAGTTACCTCTAGATCTACACTGGTAATTAAAGGAATACTTTGATAATAGAATAATACTACCGCCTACAGCTAAATGCCAGTTGCATTATAGCCATCATTTGGTCTGCCATTCCTTTTAATACATATTCCTGGGATTGGTGTTAGATCTGCTCTGACCCTGAACAAGATATAACACTTACTGAAGATGAATGAAAGAATGAATAGTACCATCAGTGACATGTTTTATCAATGTTTTTCTTCCAGTTAATTTAGCTGACTTTCTTTGACTTAGATTCCCACAAACAAAAAAAACAGTTCAGCCTACTACTCACCCCACTCTGCCTACTTTAGTAAATAATGCATAAATTATTTTGTAAATTGAATTAAATTAAATTAAATTTTATTTATATAGTACTTTTAACAATATTTAATGGATATTAATTTAGATTTAGATCCCTAATGAGCAAGCCAGAGTCTATTTTGTCAATGAAAAACTCGTTAAGACTGCATGAGGAAGAGACCTTGAGAGGAACCAGGCACAAAAGCTGGATAGTTTGATCATGAGTCATTATTTCTGAGTCAGTTATTTCTGCAAATTGCTGTAAATTCAAACAATACTGAGTGTGTTGAAAAGTATGAGCATCATTTTTTATTTCATTAGCATTTTTAGCTTTAAGTCTAGACCCTGAATAATTTTGCATACCCTGAAAAAAGATCAGATTTAAGAGAACAAATTACATATAGTATACATAAAAATCATTTATCATCAAAACTTAGTTTCAGTGCTTGTATGGAATTTAATTTAAACAATTTTCTAATTGCTAGATTGAATTATATAGAGTGAGTGTGATCAATTCATGTAGTATTAATGAAATCCAGTTATGCCATGAAATCTTACAAGGTTGTTAGCACTGTCAGGAAGAAATAAATATAGTATTCAAAGAAGATCGAAAACACAATGATAATATTGCTGCCTCAGCACACAAAGTTTGATTTCATTCAGGGCTTTAAAAATGATCAAATCATGTAGGATTTACAAAAACAAATTATTGGAATCTAAATCAATTAATTTATGTGAAACTGATGTAAATTAATTAGTTCAGTGAGCTGTTTTAATTGTAGACTGTTTTCAGAGAGTTCAGTCTTGTGCAAGTGAAACCATCCACAGCAATCTTTAGGGTGTTTATGAATTACCAACCACAGCAATCTCACAGTAAACAGCTATCCATGTGGGGCAATCTTCAGGAGTAGCTATAGTTAGACAGCTGACAAGGGTCAAGGAAGGGTATTTTAATCAAGGGTTTAAGAACTGCTAGTTTAAAGGAGTTAGGTACATAGCCAGGGTTAAGGGAGGAGTTAATTGTTTTAATAGAGGTTCGACTGCTTCTAGAAGTATCTGTATAAGGAAATGTGTCTTTAATGGATGTAGTGCACAAGCGTTAGCAGTGCTAGCTCAGTAGTTAAGACGTTGAACTACTGATCAGAAAGTCATGAGTTCAAACTCCATCACCACCAAACTGCCACTGTTGGGCCCTTGAGCAAGGCCCTTAACCCTCAACTGCTCAAATGTATGAATAAGATAAATACAAGTCGCTCTGGATAAGGGTGTCAAAAGCTATAAATGTAAAGTTGGAAATTATGAAAGGGTTAGTCTGGCTGTAGGTCTGTATTCCAATCAGATCAGGTTATTTAAACAGGAGGAAGAAGGTGTGGCTCTGTCGTAGTAGGAACAAAAACCTGCAGCTTCACCTTTATGGATAAGATTGGACTGAACTACATACTATAAATTCTATATCCTATTATGGTATTTACTTATAAGTCTTGACATTTTATGCAGAATCTTCCTTCTTAGATTCGCATTTTTGTACAGTTTGTTGTTATCTTTAAAGCTTAGTGACCTTGCATGAGCTGATCTGCTGTGTTAAAATAAAAAATTAAAATTAGAACTATTTCTAAGCGCATTCATATTAGCATTGAGTGATGAGTAACACTCACTTTTCTGCTTCTAGGTCACTCTATTCCAGGCTATAAGAAATACAGCAAAAGTGGACATCTTCTCAGTCTTTGTGGATTCTTCTGTGCAAAACCTGACCATTTTCATCACAGGCAACTCTCCAGATTACACCATCACTAGTCCCTCAGGTGTGTAGATTGGGAAATGAATCAATAACCCTCATTCTTAGATACCACTAAGAAACTTGTGTAATGTCAACATTATGCAATACTATGCTAAACTTCTATAATAATGCTGTTATCTAACCCAGGAATCTCACAGAGCAGCACTGAACTGATTGGGGCGTTGGGGCTTATTCAGAGAGTTGGTAACTTTCACACAGTGCAACCAAATATTTCAGACCCCACTGGATTGTGGCTTTTCAGTGTTAAATCAACACAGCTCTACACCATCAGAGTTGTTGGTAAAAATCTTTGTACAACTCTCCTAATTTTGTATGAAAGAATAAATTGCAAAAAAAATAATGTTTACAAAATTATTTCTGTTTTTCTATTTACTATCCAGGTCAAAGCGAGGTTGATTTCCTGTTTGACTTTGTAGAACTTTCCCAGGAGTTTCATTCAAGCTATGCTGTATTAAACAGCAGGCCTGCAGCTAGTAAGTGAACGACTCTTTACATGTGACAATCAGATACTCTAGTTCTGAATAAACACATGTTTCTGCTTTGTTTGCCTTTCATTCAGACACCAATATCACGTTGATGGTATCCATGGTCGGTGGGGACAGTGTGAGGCCTACAAAGGTGTCTCTGGTCGAAGCCTCAAGTTCAAACTCTTTAAATGGAACACTAGAAGAGGTAGCTAGTGGGCAGTACTTAGTGACCTTCAACAGCATCCCAGCAGGAGAGTTTACTGTTCGTGTAGCTGGACAGATCAGTTCCTCTAGATCTTCAGATAACACCTTTCAGAGACAGTCACCAACTCAATTCCAAACATCAAGTGTGACCATTACTGTAAGTTTATATTCCAAAAAATTCTTAAACAAATAATAATAATAATAATAATAATAATAATAATAATAATAATAATGCAAGCTAATTAATCAGCATGTGCAAAAGAACTATGAGATCAACACAGCAATTTCCATCCAACAAATAATCAAATTCAATCAAGGTTCACAAAAATTTATATATACTGGCTTTTACATTTTCTTATTTTGAGGAGTAAGAGAGTATTTTCTTGATACTCACCCTAAGAGTCAATGTGTTCATTCCGAAATTTTCTTGAATCTTATTTATTAAGCACAGAGTATACTGGAGACCAGCATTGCTTTTGGTCCACATTATTTACTGCTCATGAAAGCTGCTCAAGTGCAGTCAAAGTTTGCAAAGACTGATTATAATGGCTTTTACAGATTTTTAGGGATTGACTTTCTTTCTACTCACCCTTAGACTCAACCTGTTGGAACAATTGAACCAGGAAAACCATTCACTCTGCCTTTTACAGTGGAAACCAGCGGCTCTGGAGGAAGCTTTAATATCAGAGTCAGCAATGATCGCAATTTTGACACCCACTTTAACACATCCATAACTCTCGAGAGTGGGGGCAGTGCGAATGGTGCAGTAACTCTGACTGTTCCTGAAAATACTTCCTCTGGAACTGATGTCACTCTGACGATTGAAGCTGAAGAAATGGATGGAGGTGATTCCAATTACATTGTGCTGCGCCTTGCTATTGTTGCTCCGGTAATTACTTACATTACAGTACATTAAATATTCCAGGATGCTGTCAAAGAAAGTGCTAATGCCTAAATTCATTTTTTGAACAGAAGGTCATTTCAAAGTTTTCAAATCTGATTGTTAACTTCTTATAACTGCTGAACTGATGATCAATTCTTACATGTGTGGCGGTCTAGGAAAACCCAGTGGAGCTCACTGTGGCTGAATTCTGGCAGACATCCAAAAATGATGAAAATGGTTGTTTTTTTTTCTGCATGGGGCATATAATGACCTCAAGTTTAAGTGATTTATATATATATATATATATATATATATATATATATATATATATATATATATAAATTGCCTTGGCTATCTTTATGCAAAGATCATGTTGGGTACAAACACAATAAGAGAAAGCAGTCTGTCTGCCTAATGATGTCAAACACCTTAACATAGCAAATGTCATGTTTTGTTGACATTTTTGGATAGCTAAATGCCTGCTGTCAAAATGATGCTCCTGTGCCACAAATGGAAGGAAATCTTGAAATTTAAATCAAGTAATTTAAAATGTCGAAATCTCACCATGTGTAGGGTTTTCACAGGCTGCCATGCATTATAGTTATTACAAAGTGACTGGGGCCAAACTGGGTAAAAACTCAACTTTTTTTTTCTACTTCTTTAAGGTAACAGACATTACTCATCCACTATGTGAGGAGGTTACCATAAATGCTGACTGTTCAGTGAACTGCAGCCTTTCCTCATGGTACCTCACTGCTAAAATGACTGATGGGTCAGGTATTCAAAGTGTGAGAGTCCTCCAGGGAAATGGCACACTCATCACCACCACTGTTCTCAGTGACACAGGGATGAATGTCACGATGGTAGTCTACAACTCATCTTGCTGTTTCCGAGAGTTGGAACTGGTTGCTGTGGATGCAGTGGGAAATGTTGCCACCTGCTTCAAATCTCTGAGAGCTAGAGCTGCTCCAGGCGGCCTCACTTATGATGCAGAATTTCTCTTGATTTTGCCTGCTTGTCTTTGGCTAAATATTGGAGCCTCTGTTTACCAATTTATGCAGCTCTAAGAAATCTGCATATTTGGGCCTATATAATACTAATTCTGTAATTATTTTATACATTACGCAGTAAAATGGTAGGTTTGTTAAAGAAAGAGATATAAAGAGGGTTTTTTTGTCACATGTTGTAATTTTCAGTTTTATAATACAAGTTTAAAATATAAGTAAGTTCTTAAATGACTGGGAAATGTCATGTACATGCAAGATTTTTAAAAATACATTGCTATTACAATGTAATATCTACATGCAGCATAGGTTTTCAGGTTTCAGGTTCTAGTTGTACTTAATCTTGCAGGTTCTAGTATAGAATTAATGTTTGCAGTTGTAATTATGTAAACATAATTAAAATGTAAGTGCATGTATGTATGAATGTAAGTTTTAATTAAACTGAATTACATGCTGGCACCTTATTTACAACAAGATTTACAGATGACGATGACGATGATCGGATGTTACTTAACTCATACAAGGTTATTTGAGCCATGTTTTGCACATAAAGTCCCCTCCAAAACTATTGGAACGGCAAGGCCAATTCAATTGTTTCTCCTGTAGACTGAAGAAATTTCGGTTTGAGATCAAAAGTTAAATACGAGCAGAGAGTTTAGAATTTCAGCTTTTATTCCCTGGTATTTATATGTAGATGTTTTAAACAACATAGAACATAGTACATTTTGTTTCAGACCACCCAATTCAAAAGCGAAAAACATGTGGCTATGTCAAGATCACGAGAAAATTAAATCGTGATCACGAGAAAACAACAGAAAAAAAATTAATAATGCATTTCCTCTTAGGGCTTATGTAGAAAATAATCCAAGTAACAACCACTACAGATGAACAGACAGATTTTCACATTTGACCGGTGAGAGCCGCAAACAGTTGTCATGGGTGAGTTTCCTGGATAACAGTCAGATTAACCAATCATGCTCAAAGCAACACGGTGAGACAGCCAATAGGAATTGTTTCAGCATGGAGACATAGTAACTATAGGAAAAGATATGTTAAAAGAAAGAAAATAAATGTGTATTTAGTTTAATTTGTAGGCTGTTATATTTAATTAATTGAGTTAATGGTGTTTTAATAGCAGTGTTTCAATAAAAATTTATATAAATACAATTTACTATAAATGTATGGTAAAGTTTTATTAATTAATACCTGTTAACCTAGGTAATATTATTAATTAATGTTACCTATTACCTAGGTAACATTATTAATACCTACAGTATAGGCTGTAGTATTTATTATTATTATTTTTTTTTTTTTTTTCCTCAGTTGGCCTCAACACAAGCACAGATAAGTATAGGCCCAGTGTTTCGAAGTGGTTCATTAAACAAAATCAAGCCCCCAAATATAAAATAAGGTTTTAGTGTGATTACTTGCACAAGAACCAAATTGAGTAGTGACAGCAGTGGAGATGGAACAATCAACAAAACTCTCCTACAGCTACCACTGCTACAAAACAGCTATATAGCAAACACTGCTGTATCCGTATGACATACTGTATGTAGGCCTATATAAAAAGCTAATGGCTGGCTTGACATCATGGTAACATTACTGTTACATTCATGCAGCCCATAGAATAACCATCTTGCATGTTAACAAATACTTGACCTTTCATTTAGAACCAAACTTATGCCAAAATGCCGTACAGACATGACAATGACATTTTCCCCTTTACTGTGTTGTAGTGTTACATGATGTCCTAGGTGTAAGATTTTGCCTGAAGCAACATTCATTTGCCAACATTCAACATCCAGAATTCCATACAAGCAACGACAAGTGTCTTCAGCCTGCTTTACTGGTCTCTCAAGGTTGAAACTTTCAAACATGTTGCTGCTCTAAAGGATTTAATGCTTATCATTCTTGATCTTACCATTTCCTGCCTGATCTATTGCAATGCATTGTTTTCCTGACTTTGCCTTTACTCATTTTACTTTTGTCAGATTCATCGCCATATATGTGCTTTTACTCGCTGTGGCATCTCTGATTGGGTCTGGTCAGAGGCACATGCCTGAAAGTTTCAACCTCGATAGCAGTCTAGCTTTGTACGCTATGCATTATGTTTGATGTAAGGAAAAATGTTTGCTAAATTTGTATCCAGAATTACAGAGATTGAATGAAAAAGTACACATAAATATAAAACTAACTAAATTTTACAATTGTAACATTTTAAAGTGCTAATTCAACACTAGGGATTTTACTGTGGTATGCATTTGTAAATTATCCATTTGGAAAGATTTAAGGTGTTTTCTTTCTTCTCACTTTTTTTTTGGTGAGGGGGGGGCACTTTAATATTATTTGTGGTTGAGATACATGCAAAAGAGAAGTGTTTCATTTGTTCTGGGAAGTCTGTGAATTGCAGAGCATTCTGCATTTCTGTAAATTGTATCACATATTTCTGCATGAAATAAACTTATGCTCAAATAATGTATTCTTAAAAGGGCCAAGATGTTATCATAATGCCATGTCTGTTATGTTTGGTTATGGGAGTGACTTTCATGTACATTTTGAGACTCATAAGGACAAGCACTAAAGAACTTTCACTTTGACACTACAGTACTACAGTGTAGTTCCACTAAAGTCATCTAGAGACTAAAGCTTTTAGGTATGATCTGTATGACAATAATTGACAATTATAATGCTTAGAATGCTGCATAATATATTTAATTAAGAAATGTAGATAGAAATAATAAGAAAGCATGTAAAAGAATGATATATAAAGTTTGTATTGAAGGTTATTTATGACAAGGTTTTTTTTTTTTCTCTTCACAGCGGTGATGATGATACTCACAAATTTGCTGATCAAGAAATTGATCTTTATATATCTTATAATGATCCTCATGACAAGTCAGACTCTGACCTTTATGCCTTTGACGTCGAAATCCAAGACACATCAGGACATAACGAGTGATGCAATTTTACAGACAACAGCTGATATCTGTAAGTCACGAGCACTCCGGGAAGGACGAAGTTTTGTTCTGGTAAATAAAACTTTAAATCTATCTATTGAAATATAAAGTTATTTATATTAAAACATATATTTTATATAAGACTGTTTTGTGCCTTGGACCAGTCCAACTCAAGCGGTCCAATAATTGTAAAGTTGGTTGCTTGACATTTTTTTGAGTGAGTGATTACCTCTTACTATTGGCATTGCAAAACCACCAGTTTTTTAAAACCACCAGTTTTTTTTATCATTATTATTATTTTCTTAGTTTACCCAGTTGTGTGTCATGGCATTCAATAAATTTTGGCTGCACAGCTGGTTATACAGCTTTTAAACTTTGCAGATTGATATCAAATCAAATGTAGCACATTTTAGACCTCAATGACGAGCATAAGCTATTGTATGTCAATTATAAACACATGTACTGTCAAACACTGTTCATTTTTTACTATTTGTTAAGCTTATATTATATCTGTTCATTTCTCAAATGAATAAACTAGGCTTTTTTGACAGTACATGCATTTATAATTGACATACAATAGCTTATGCTTGTCATTGAGGTCTAAAATGTGCTACATTTGATATTGGCAACAGTGAAGAATGAGCTATCACAGGGTTCTTCGAATCTGCAGAGTTTAAAAGCTGTATAACCAGCTGTACAACCAAAATTTGTTGAATGCCATGACACACAACTGGGTAAACCAAGAAAATAAGTACCCCCTAAAAAATGTAAATTAGAAATTGACCCTAAAAGTGGAACTGTGCGCAATCGAGCATTACAATTGAACTTAAGTTCTAAGGAACAAGAATGTGCAAAATGTTTATATATCTCCATGTACCATGTAATGTGCTCTAGTGATCAGTTTTTGTTTTGAGGTACTAGGAAAATCCCGAGATGATACACTGAGGATTTTGTAAACAGCTGTATAGCCAAAAATTGTTGTGTGCCATGACACTAAGATGGCCGTCGTAGTACAAAACAAGTAAAAAAAAAATTCAAATGGTGGTTTTGCAATGCCAATACATAAGATAAATAAAGATAATCACAAAAAAATATAGGAAAATTAAAAATGGTCAAGCAACCTGCATTGGTCCACTTGTGATGGAATGACCCCCTTTCTAATTGCAGCCAGGTGCATTGACAGTAAAGTCTGTGGCCGGAAGCTGTTACTCACCTGATTCAGCCAAAGGTTTTCAAAGCAGCCTAGAGGAGATAGTTATATTCAATGCCTGGGTCGATGTTCGGTATGTTTTTACTGGAAGTTACCATTTTGACAATGAGGAGTTTTTAGCTGGACGGAATCTTATTACTGAAGGAGTTTCTGCTGTCAAATACAGTATCAAGCAACAGAGCTATCAAGCTGCCAGACAGGCGCTTGGTAAAATCCTGCACACTTTGCAGGTATGACACCATTTTACTGAAGAATAATAGCAGTGCTAATTTAAATGAAGATATATTGAGTATTTTTGAATAAATTTAAAAACGTTACACTGCATTGCTGTAATATTTACAGAGATGTTCTTGTTTTAAGCAAAATGCAAGACTTAACATTTAACTTAGTTTGCAACACTTTGTGTTGTAATTCTGGCCCTGGTTCGTGTCTTTCTCTAAGGATTTTTACAGTCATAGTAACTGGATTGAACTGGGAAAAAGAGAGCCCTATTCCAACCTGATTAAACCAGACACCCCAATCAGCAACATAGCAGGTAAATGATCTAGATGTGGGTATGTACATATTTCTCTGCCAATATCTGTATCTGTTTTTCTTGTTCCATGACTACTGAAGTACTTTCAGTTTTGGTTTGAGTGGTCTACAGTAAATTATACATTTGAAAAGTTATTAAGTTTTGTTAGTGTAAAAGAAGATACACTCTGCAGGAAGATTTGGCATCCCATCAGTGGTGATTTTCCAGCTTTCCTCTCAGTGTTCCCAAGATTAGCTCCAGTTCCACTGCAACCCCGAGGTTACTGAAGATGAATGAATGAAAGAGGAATTCTGTGGATATTAGAAAATGCCATTGTTTCTTATAAAGCTATGTCAGCCCTTGTTCTTCTCCTGTTTAAACTTCCATCTGCTGTTACCTTGATGTCTGCCTCTACCCTGGCTAGTAGCTTTCAAACAGAAACTGAAAAATGCATGTTTCCAATTATGAATTCTGTTTTTCATCATAGCAGCTGTTCACCAATAAAACTGTGATTAAACAAATTAAGGGAGGCATTTATTTGATATTTGGGCAGTTAATGGAATCATAATGTCCTTTTTATGTGCATCATTATTGTGCAAGTACTTCACAAAACAATATTATTTGACACATATATAATAAGCTGCACTATATATGTGTTATGTTATCCATCCGTGGATAAGCATTTGGAATCGTGACAACATATGCCTACCAGCTGCCTTTTTTCATACCCGCTGCAAAAAAAAATCAGGCCAAGTTGGTAAAACTAGTAGACCGTCTTTCCCGAATCAAGAGTTTCTGAATTACCACTACTGATGCTACATCTTGTTGTCAGGGATTTTGTAGAGGTGGTGCATGCAAATGCAGACTTTATTTTAGAAAGTGCAAAATAAACAAGTAAAACAGTGAAAACCAGAACCATAAAGTTAAACAATAGTGTGGCAGCAAGGGCGTGGCTGAGTGTTACTAATGGATACTAGGCAAAAACACACAGACTAAGAACAAGGCTGATGTACACATGATAACAAACGAACACAATGACAGCAAAAGCTTAGGTGTTGAAAAATATGTCAGTGCTAATCAGGTTGAACAAGACACAGGTTAAACTGGTGGGGAACATGCAATGTGCTGTGGTTAATAGCTAACATAGTTCACATATTAGGTGACATGTTTTTTTTACCTGTTTTGGCAGATTCAGAAACATGCAGCAAATGTAATGATGATGTCTGCACAGGAAACATTCTGGGGGAGGTCATCGCACAGCAGAAACTAACATCAGGATACTTTGGCTTGTACAAACCAAAAGGTAATGCTTTAAATAATTCAAACAAATAAATAAATTCAGAAGTAATAGGGCTGAGATGAAGTTATAGAAAATTGTCAAATGATTTTTATTCATATTTTCCATTTGCCCTCTAAAAAATTGTTTAATTTCCACAAAAAAAAAATATATATATATATATATATATATATATATATATATATATATATATATATATATATATATATATACCAACTTTATTCACTCTGACAAACAAATAAAATATTTTGTATCTGCTCATTTTCATTTCCTCTTAAGGAAAGTGCAGTCATGGAGGATCATTAGATCCATCAAGCCTGGGGCAAGGTGGCATAAATAAGGATACTACAACCTCCAGCCACGGTTATCTACATGAAGTGGCAGCATCAGTGGCCACTGCTGCTACAAGAGAGCTACTGCAGGACATTAGAGCAGCAGTTGGAGATGCTGAGTTTCTTAGGTATCAGAGAAAGTCTTTCAAAGTATAAAATAGGATTTAAGCAGTGATATAAATAAAAGCATACACACATACCCACTGCTATGTACTTGCTTATTTAAGTTGGTGTTTTCTGGCTTCACATTTCCCACCTGTTATTCACAACAATACTTTAATGGTTCCTCAAGAATAATGTTAAAGATATCAGGGTTTATCACACATTTTAAAGATGTTTAAAGTTGACACAGTAGTCATTTCCACTGCCTCTGCAGGTTTATCTGCTCAATAATGACAATTATGTATAGCACTTTTCTTGTTTGTCATCTTTTAGAATGTTGAGACTCAGCCAGACTTCAGTGCTGTGCTTTGTTATCGACACCACTAGCAGCATGTCTGAAGAAATTGACGAAGTCAGGGGAGTTATTTCATCCATTATTGACAGTAATACAGAAACTGCAACTCAAACTTCACAATACATCCTGGTGCCATTTAATGACCCTGGTAAGATTGATTCCTAGAATGCAGCCTTTTATATATTTATAATTCTAAATAGCATGCTCAATGTTTCTGTCATCAGCTGTTGTTTTCCTTGGTCGACCCATTCAGTGTCTGTTGCTCACTGCACCAGTGGTTTCTTTCTTCTTCAGGACATTCCAAATTGTTGTATTGGCTATGCCCAATGTTTCTGCAATACTTCTGATTGATTTTCCCTCTTTTCTCAGCTTCAAAATGGCTTGTTTTTCTCCCATAGAGACCTCTCTGATCTCATTGTTGGCTTATCCTTTTTAACAACAAATGCAGTCTTCACAGGTGAAACTAAAACCAAGAGTAGATGTTCAGAGCTATTTATTGTTTAAACAATTGATCTAGCAGGATACACCTGGGTAACAAGAAACACATGCCTGTCGTGTTCCAGTATTTTTGCTTACCTACAAATCGGATGGTCTGATACAAAATGTGCTATGTTCTGTCATTTAACACATCTACTTATAAATAAAATGAAATAAATTAATCTCCTATTTGATCTCAAACCCAAATGACAAACGAATTGGCTGTGTCATTCCAATAGTTTTGGAGGGGGTTATACATAACTTCAAATATAAGCACATAATGTCTTAAGTTTGTGCTTGTAACAAGTACAGCAAAATGTATGAGAATAAAAAATATGTATTGATAAGCATAGAGATATGATTGAAAAACAAAATGGATGGGGAAAATGTATTCTGAAACCACAAATTAACAGCATTAGGACTATGTTGTAAAGCTGTTGTGGGGAATTACAGCTTTGAGACTTACAATTACAGCAATTTCTATGTTATATATTAATGTAATTTTTTGGTTCCTGACTTTTTCACTACAAATCAGGAATAAGTATTATCTATGGCAATTGTAATAAAGAATAATGTTCACTCAGTACGGCATAATGTAAGCATATCCAAAATGATTAAGAGAATGCAGTAACATAGTACAATGTACTGATATAAACAAACAAACAATTTTCTCTGTTTTTACATATTCTTTCAGATTATGGCTCACTTACAAGAACAACTGATCTTAACGTGTTTAAACAGCAACTCAATTCACTTATAGCTGCTGGTGGAGGAGATTCTTCTGAAATGTGTCTCTCAGCACTTCAGGTATGATAGAGTAACATAACTTGCTAACATGTTGGGTGGTCTTTAAATGGCTTGTTATTGAAATAAGTTTTGTTTAATGTTATTATTGATTCTTTGATTCATCTCTATTATGTTTTTTTTTTTTTTTTTGCCAAATAAAGCAGTCTTTTAATTCTAAAAAGATATTTAAAAAAGAGAATTATTATTTAAAAAATAAGGCAAAAAAAAACTTTTTTAAGTTGGCTGTTTATGTTCAAAGTTGAGTCTGTATATTTATACCATATTGACTTCTTTTATTAATTTTATATGCTTTTATAGATGGACCGGGTGCACTGATCACATTTTAGTCACCTTTTAGTCACTAGTCACAGGGTGCATTAATCACCATTGTTGTTTTTTTTAACAATTGGTTCGATCAGTCACACTTTCATTTTGTCAGTAAGTCAGCCAGTCACTTATTCAGACAGTCAGACAGTCAGTCACTCTGTCAGTCAATCACTCAGTCAGCCACTCAGTTAAGGTCCTTTCACACTGGGCATGATTAAGCTCCACGAACATTTGATGCGATGATGCTCTTGAATCAAAACAATAGATCCCTATGGAGCTATTCACACTGGGCATAATCATTCACGGTGTGACAAAGCGATTTTTTTTTCAACCAGTGTGTCGATTATTTTTCCTGTTGGTCAGTTAGTAAGTTAGTCACTCAGACAATCAGTTAGTTCACCACTCAGTAATTGAGTTGGTCAGTTAGTCCATCAGTCACGCAGTCTGAAAATCAATCAGTCAAAATTCCCTAAGCCTTTACGAATTACAAGCATACAAGTAATACTCATTGCATACTTTTTGTTTCAGCTCGCCCTCACTGGATCTCCACCACAGACCAAGATTTTTGTTTTCACTGATGGTGATGCAAAAGATAAAGTGTTGAAAAATGCTGTGCAAGCACTGATTGAGAGAACAAAGTCTGTAGTGAGTACATGCAAATTTTCATATACACACGTCAACAATTCATGATACTATTTAGAATTTTTCAGAATTTTATCAAATCATATAATATGTACTTTTCATATAATATGTATTTATTCTTCATTTTGCCTTCATCATGACACATTTATTTAAACATGAGATAATGTGCAATATAGACAAAATGCTGATTAAATCTTCTTCCATTCCCAATCTGAAGGTGACTTTCATGCTAACTACCTCCGTTAGTTCTCGGCGTCGCAGAAGAAGTGGCGCGCGTGCAGATGACCAACAACAAGCCTCCCCTCAGCTTTTCAATTCACAGATTTACCAGGACCTGGCTCAGGCCTCTGGGGGCCATGCTATTGAAGTCACCAAAGACACACTGTCCCAAGCAACTAACATTATTGCAGTTACCTCCAGAGCTACACTGGTAATTAAAGGAATGCTACCTTATATGGCTCACTATTAGTTGCATTATAACCATGACTTGGAATGGCATCCCATTTAGGGTGTATTCCTGCTGTCAGATCCATTACGATCCTGAACAGTATATAGCACTTAATGTATATGAATGAAAGAATGAATGTTACCATGACTGACATGCTTTGATAATATTTTTCTTTCAGTTATTTCAGTTGGCATTCTTTGGCTTAGCTTCCCACAAACTTGCAAAAAACAGCCCAGCCACTGTTGCACCTCACTCTGCCTACTTTATTAAATCATGCATAAATTATTTTAATAAATAATGAAAGGGTTGGTGAAGCTGCAGGTTTCTGTTCTATCCAGACAGGAGCCACACTTGAGAATGGATTTAAGGCCTAGATCAGCTAATTTAATCGGTGAAAGATGATGTGGCTCTGGAAATGTAGGATTAAAAACCTATTTTTTTCCATTACTATTCCATTATCTACATTTTTTTAAACTAAACTGATTAATATATGCATTGAGTAATGAACAACGCTAAAAAAATTAATAGGTCAACCTATTTAAAAGAAGGGCAGAATATTACAGAAATTTAAAGTAAAATGTGCAATTTCAACAAAAGTAAATATGTAAATTATGTCAACTTTATGTTAATCTCATTAAATAGAAATATGTGAATTTGTTAACTTAATTTACTTTAGCATGGACATTATATTAATATGTAAAAGCTACATATTTTAATTAAGTGGAAATTCTGCCCTTAATTTAAATACATTGACTTACAGTATGAATACTTTTTTTTCAATGAACACTCACTTTTCTGCTTCTTCAGGTCACTCTATTCCAGGCTGTAAGAAACTCTACAAAAGCTGAAAGCTTCTCAGTCATTGTGGATTCTTCTTTGCAAAATCTGACAATTTATATCACAGGCAACTCTCCAGATTACACCATCACTAGTCCATCAGGTGTGCAGATTGTGAAATTAACTAATAAACCCTTATTCAGAAATACCACTCAGAACCTCATGCAATGCGAATATTATGCAATACTATGCTAAACCTTTATCATAATGCTGTTATCTAACCCAGGAGTCTCACAGACCAGCACTGAGCTGAATGGGGCTTTGGGGCTCATTCAGAAAGTTGGTAACTTTCACACAGTTCGTCCAAATATCGCAGAAAAGGCTGGACTGTGGCTCCTCAATATTAACACCATACAGCCCTACACCATCAGAGTTGTTGGTAAAGTCATTCTCTTTCACTTCCCACTTTTCTTTGTAGATCTTTCCCGCTTAGCTGTGAATAAATAAATCACAAAAAATGAAGGAAACTGCGGTTAATGGTTCTGAAAATGTTCAGACATTGTTGGCAAATAATTGACTGTTTTTTTTTTAATTCACTATCCAGGTCAAAGCGAGGTTGACTTCCTCTTTGACTTTGTAGAACCTTCAGAAGGGCTTCATGCAAGCTATGCTCAATTAAACAGCAGGCCTGTAGCAAGTAAGCATACTCATCAGAAGTGAAAATCACTGAAAAGCTCATTTAAAACTAATGCTTCTTCTCTACTTTTTCTTTAATTCAGACAACAATGTAACCCTGCTGGTGTCAATGGTCGGTGGGGACAGTGTGAAGCCTACAGAGGTGTCTCTGGTGGAAGCTTCAAGTTCAAACTCTTTTAATGGGATAATAGAAGAGGTAACTAATGGGAAGTATTTAGTGACCTTCAACAGCATTCCAGCAGGAAAGTTTACTGTTCGTGTGGCTGGACAGATCAGTTCCTCTAGATCCTCAGATAACTTTCAGAGACAGTCACCAACTCGATTCCAAACATCAAGTGTGAACATTACTGTAAGTTTGAATACAAATAAATTCCCACTCAAACTTAATAATAATAATAATAATAATAATTATTATTATTATTATTATTATTATGATTATTATTAATATTATTATTATTCTTTTTTACTACTGTTTTATTTATTATTATTGTTGTTGTTGTTGGTGTTAGTATTATTATTATTACTACTATTATTATTATGTACAAAGTTTGGTCTGAATATGTTACACTATTGCTGAGAGAAATCTTCACTTAAATTCAATTTAAAATGAAATTGCCAATTTATCTAGACACAATAATCTATAATCACTACATATTTTTTTGTTTTGTTTTGTTTTTTTGTTTGTTTGGTTTTTTTTGCTTTTTTGCAAATTAATTAAAATTCAAAACTGAAATATCTTATTCAGATAAGTATTCAGACACTTGGCTAAGACAATCCAAACTGAACTCAGGTCCTAGAGCTGGAGTCCACCTCTGGCAAATTCAGTTAATTTGGAAATTATTTAGAAAAACACACACCTGTATGTGTAAGGTCCCACAATTCACATTGCATGTCAAAAACCAAGAACCAGCTATGGAATCCAAGGATATGTCTGTAGACCTATAAGATTAAATTGTTTTGAGGCATAGATCTGTGTGAGAGTATAAAACCATTTCAAAAACGTTGACTTCGCAAGAGCACAGTGGGCCATAACAGGGCTAGAAGGGCCTTGATCAGGGAAGTGATCAAGATCCCAATGGCCACTCTAACAATGTTTCATTAGTCACTGTTTCAAATTTCATAAAAAGCATTCCAAGTGTTTTATGGGCTGCCAAAGACTCCCATATCAAAATATAATAATACTCATAAAAAGAAAACATACAATTACAGTAGGGTTCCTATGCATCTTCTATGTTTGTCTAAAAAAGAAAATAAATAAATAAATAAATAAATAAATAAATAATAATAATAATAAATTATTATTATTATTATTAGTAGTAGTAGTAGTATGTTCATTTTAAAATATGTTCTTTATTAAGGACAAATTAATTTCCTTTCTATTTACTGACAGACTCAACCTGTTGGAACAATTGAACCAGGAAAACAATTCACTCTGCCTTTCACAGTCACAACCAAGAGCTCTGGAGGAAGCTTTAATATCAGTGTCAGCAATGATCGCAATTTTGACACTCGCTTTAACACATCCATAACTCTCGAGAGTGGGGGCAGAGCGAATGCCACAGTAACTCTGACTGTTCCTGAAAATACTTCCTCTGGAACTGATGTCACTGTGACAATTGAAGCTGAAGCAACAGATGGAAGTGATTTCAACTATGCTGTGCTGCGCATTGCTATTGTTGCTCCGGTAATTACTTACAGTATATTACATTAGATATTCCAGGACTCTGCCAAACAAATAGTCAGTTTTTAAATTAAGTAGTTGAATAGAAAGCCATTTAGCTTTCAAAATTGACTATTAACTAAAACTCTTTACCATTGCTGAACTCATCATTATTTCTGATACGTGTGGTCTGGAAAACCCATTGGATGTCACTTTGGCTAAAATCTGGCAAACGTCCAAAAATTATAAAATATCAGATTTTGGACAAAATGTGTTTGTTTCTGCCTATAGTATATTTTGACACCTCAACTGGAAGAAGCCATATGGGCACAAACATGATAGTAAAAACAGTATACTTAAAGATGTCTAAAAACTTAGCTAAGTGTGATTTTTCTTACACAGTGAATGTCATGCTTTGATGATGCTTAGTCATTACCGACAACTTGTGTAGAAATGTAACTGTTTTTCTACTTCTTTAAGGTAAAAGATGTTATTCCTCCAGTATGTGAGGCAGTTACTCTAAATTCTAACTGCTCAGACAACTGCAGTCTCTCTTCATGGTACCTCACTGCCAATGTGACTGATGGGTCAGGTATTCAGAGCGTGAGAGCCCTCAAGGGAAACGGCATACTCAGCATCATCAGTGAGCTCAATGCCACAGGCGTGAATGTCACTATGGCAGTTTATGACTCCTCTTGCTGTTTCCGAGACTTGGAATTGGTTGCTGTGGATACAGTGGGAAATGTTGCCACCTGCTTCAAATCTGCTGCATCAAGCATCCTCACTTATAGTGCAGAATTTTGCTTGTTTTTACCAGTCTGCCTTTGGCTTAATATAGGAGTCTCAATTTACCGATTCATGCAGCTCTAAGAAAAAAATCTAAATGTATCTGAAATGGAATAATATCAGCATATTTAGGTCTACATAATACCTGTTCAGTAATGTTTTTTTACAGAGTGAGTAGTGAAAATATGAAATACACACTCACCAAATCAGTAAATAACTAGAAGGAAATCTTACTTGCCGAATATACTCCATGATTTTAAACTCTGAATGTAGTAGTGTCTTATTGAAGGGTAGTACCGTATTTTATATGAATAATTAAATGTCAATGCACATAGATGATGCTTATGTTAAGTTGGTTAAAAAAATGCCTATCAGAATGTTTTGCATGCAATCCAAATTTTGTTTTAATCATGACACACTCATGTTGTAAAAGTTTAAAATATGAATGAATTTTTAAATTACTAGGTAATATGCAAAGTAAAAGAAAGCATATATGCAATATAGGGTTATAAGGTTTTTAGTATTAGTATGCCATTTATCTATCTTGTTTGCAGCTGTATAGGGGATACACAGTCTATTTTACTTCCAAAATGTAAGTGCTTGCACTTGAAATGCAAAGAGATATACAAATGATGATAAGGGGATGTTACTTAACTGGTACAAAGTAATTTGAAACATTTATTCCATTATACAGTCATTGTGCTTCAATTTTTCTTTTTTCTTCAAAACTATATATTGATTACTGTCTATATACTATATACTGTCTTGGAAAAATCTTTTATGGTTTATTCATTACATACTTTTGTACTACAGTGGTACTTGGAAGTTTGTGAACCCTTAAGAATTTTCGATGTTTCTGCATAAATATGACCTAAAACATCATCAGATTTTCACACAAGTCCTAAAATTAGACAATGAGAACCGGAATAAACAAATGAGACAAAAATATTACACTTGGTCATTTATTTATTGAGGAGAATGATCCAATATTACTTATTCTTGAGTGGCAAAAGTATGTGAACCTTTGCTATCAGTATCTGGTGTGAGCAGCTTGTGCAGCAATAACTGTAATTAAACTTTTCTGGTAACTGTCCTGCATATTGGGTTGGAGGAATTTTAGCCCATTCCTCAGTACCGAACAGCTTCAATTCTGGGATGTTGGTGGGTTACCTCACATGAAATACTTGCTTCAGGACTTTCCACATCATTTCCATTGGATTAAGGTCAGGACTATGACTTGGCCATTCCAAAGCATTAACTTTATTCTTCTTTAAACGTTCTTTGGTAGAACAACTTGTCTGCTTAGGGTCGTTGTCTTGCTGCATGACCCACTTTCTCTTGAGATTCAGTTCACGGACAGATGTTGTGACATTGTCCTTTAGCATTCGCCTGTATAATTCAAAATTCATTGCTCCATCAATGATGGCAAACCGTCATGGTGATCTTTAGCAAACTGCAGAAAGACAGCAATGTTCTTTTTGGAGAGCAGTGGTTTTCTCCATGCAACCCTACCATGCACATGATTGTTCTTTAGTGTTCTCCTGATGATGGACTCATGAACATTAACATTAGCCAATGTGAGAGAGGCTGTTAGTTGTTAGAAGTTACCCTGGGCTCCTTTGTGACCTCCTGGACTATTACACATCTTGCTGTTGGAGTGATATTTGTTGGTCGACCACTCCTGAGGAGGGTAACAATGGTCTTGAATTTCCTCCATTTGTACACAATCTGTCTGATTGTGGATTGTTGGAGTCCAAGCACTTATCATAGATGATTTTTTGCAGAGATGTTTATGTCAAGCCTGATGAGCATCAACAACTCTTTTTTTTATTTTTTGAAAGCGTATTATGGCACAAACAGCGGAGATTTCTGAGGACCTCAGAAGACGAATTATCTACACTCATAAGGCTGGAATGGTTAAACAAATTTAAACATATATATATGTAGTGGGGGCAATAAGTATATTTTCAGTAAATATATTTCCAATGAGGCTATTGGCTACATTTTCACCAGAAATCAGTATTAACTCAAGAAATCTGGAAATATAAATAATTCACAACATTAAAGTCCATAAATAAAGTTATCTGTAATAAAGTGGAATGACACGGGGAAAAAAGTATTGAACACGCTAAGAAAAAGCAGTTCAACAAGGCAATGTAAGGCAAGGAATCAGCTTAAATCCATAAGTAATTATACCCCCTATATGTGCAAATTAATATCAGCTTGGTTAGTAAATTGATGGTCTATAAAAAGGCTTTTCGTTCCCAAGGTGTCAC
This sequence comes from Ictalurus furcatus, assembly GCF_023375685.1. NCBI lineage: Eukaryota > Metazoa > Chordata > Actinopteri > Siluriformes > Ictaluridae > Ictalurus > Ictalurus furcatus. Next base: position 31,719,207 of record NC_071257.1, on the reverse strand, counting down.
ACAAGAAACATCTCATGTTGGGTAAAAGCAAAGAGCTCTCCCAAGACCTTCACAACCTTATTGTTGCAAACATATTGATGGAATCGGGTACAGATGTATTTCAAAACTTCTGAATCCTCCAGTAAGCACCATTGGGGCCATTATTAACAAGTGGAAGCAACATCACTCCATCATCAACCGGCCATGCACAGGAGCTCCTCTTAAGATTTCTGACCAGGGACTCAGAAGAATAGTCAGAAGAATAGCTGAAGAGCCAAGGTCCACTCAAAAAGAGCTCCAGAAACACTTGGAGGCAGCAGGTGCCGTCGTCACAGAGAAAACAATAGGCAATGCACTCCACTGCTCACGCTCACCCCGCAAGACTCCGTTACTAAAGAAAAGGCATGTCAAAGCTCATTGAAAGTTTGCTACAACTCATTTGGACAAGCCTATGAAATACTGGGAGTGTGTTGTCTGGTCAGATGAGAGTAAAATTGAATTTTTTGCCTGTCATACTACACACCATGTTTGGAGAAGAAATGGCACTGCATATCACCCTAAAAACACTATACCAACAGTGAAGTTTGGAGGTGGAGGCGCAGACTTCATATAATTGAAGGAGTGATGTATAAGCCCTTTACCAGAAGATTCTTGAGAAGAATCTGCTGCCATCCACCAGGATGATGAAGATGAGACGTGGGTGGACCTTCCAGCAGGACGACGATCCAAAGCATACAGCAAAGGAATCTCTCAATTGGTTTCAGAGAAAAAAAAATCAAGCTGTTAGAATGCCCCAGTCAATCACCTGACCTGAATCCAATTGAAGAAGATTTAAAGACAATATGTTTACAAGAATGGGCCAAAATCACACCTGAATACTGCGGCCAATTAATTTCATCATATAGAAATCATCTTGAAGCTGGCTTTACAAACAAAGGCTTCTCCACTAAGTATTAAATAAATCTCAGTTAACATGTTCAGTACTTTTTTCCTGTGTTATTTTAGCCTCTTTATTACAAATAACTTCATTTATGGACTTTAACGATTGGATTTCTTTATATGTGTGGAATTCTTGAGTTAATACCAAAGTCCAGTGAAAATTTAATGTGAATAACCTGATTGGAAATATATTTACTGAAAAAAAATGTTGACACATCCAACTGTATCTACATATACTGTGGAAGTGGTAGATCAGTGGTTAAGACATTGGACTTCTGCTGGGAAGGCTGTGAGGTCAAATACCAGCACTGCCAAGCTGCCACTGTTGGACCCTTGATCAATGACCAAATGATGGCATGATTTTAAACATGACCTGCCCTCCTGTTTCTACTGTTGCTAAATCTAGACTCCATGGAAGGAGTGGTGGGCTTGCTGTTATTTCAAAGAATGGACTGCCTGTTAAAATTGTTGATCTTCATTTGAAATCAGCCTACCTGTCTTCTGTCATTAATGCAGGCAGAACTAAACCAAACTGCCTCTTCAAAATTGTAAATAAAAAACTTCGGCCACCCTCCTCCACTCTTACAGCCTCGGTTACACTTTGCAATTATTTTCTTAACTTTAGAATAAAACTGATAACATGGATTTTCTGGCCCGGATTAAAAATCCAGAGGCCCCTGGGCACAACGTCTTGTAGGCCACTAAATGGATGCTATTTATACTTATAAATAGTGTCAGATACTATTTGTACCTCAGTATTGTTGTACATTAACAGGATGCAGTAATAACATAGTGTAAATGACTATATTTATTAAAATTATTCAATCTCGGGTCGAACGCTTCAAAAGCTACTTTCAGGTGCCACACTCCCTACGGCCTATGCCTCTGTAGGCGTTAAGTGGGATGTGTCTTTTTTAATCTTGTGTGGCCCCTCTGTTTTCAGCAATGTAAAAAAAAAAAAGAGAGAAGAAAGGGGGGAAAAAAATTCTTCCCCTCGCTTGGGCCCCAAGTGTGCATGGGCCCCCATGCCCATAATGCCCATTGGATAACTCGGCCCAGCATTTATGAACAACTTTCCCCTCATCCCTCAAGTGAGAGTCAACTTACCTGCTCCCCCCTTCCTCATCTTAGTCCTTGTCAACGTTTCACCCCAATTGATCCATCAATCCAGCTACTCTACTTGCTCTCTTGACCCCGCTCCTACTCCACTTCTCAAAGCATGTTTACTCACTCTCTCAGCGCCTATTTCTAATATCATAAACAGTTCTCTGGTCACAGGTTCTGTTCACATCTCCCTTAAAATTGCCACAGTTACTCCCATCCTCAAAACACCCTCTTTGGATCCAGAAGTCCTTAGCAACTACAGACCCATTACAACCGTCCATTTTTATCTAACCTCCTGGACAAAGTTGTTGCATCACTACTGGTAGCTGTGGTAGCTCAGTGGTTAAGACATTGGGCTAGTGAACTTAACATCATGAGTTCATGCCCAAGCACCACCAAGCTACCATTGTTGGGCCCTTGAGCAAGGCCCTTAACCCTCAAATCTCAGATGGATAAATGTAAGTTGCTCTGGATAAGGGCATCTGCCAAATACCATAAATACAAATGTACTTCAATCTCATCTATTCAGTAATAGTCAATATGAACCTTTCCAATCTGGCTCTCAACACAGTACAGAAACTGCCAATGATCTACTTCTTTCAACTTCTGGTTCCATTAGCATTCTTGTACTTCTGGACCTTACTGCCGCTTTTGATACTGGTGATCACATCATACTGCTCCCATCTTTGGTCTAAATGAAGCATTTGTGGTACAGCTTTGGCCTTGTTTACATCATATCTCACAAACAGACATCATTTCATCTCTATTGGTAAATTCATATCTCACACTGTTACTGTCTCTCAGAGAGTTCCCCAAGGTTTCATTCTAGGTCCACTCTTATTTATTATCTATATGCTTCAACTCAGCTCCATTATTCATCATCACATTCAAATCCATATTTACGAAGATGACACCCAGATCTAACTCAGCTCCAAACCCTCTACTCTACTTCCTCCATCTTCCCTAATAAACTGCCTTGACAATATTAAACACTGGATGTCAGCTAACTTTCTAAAAGTAAACAGTGCAAAGACCTAAATCCTCATCACTGGAATATAGGCTGCTCTAAGCAAGGTTAATGATCTCTGTCTGACCATTGATGGCACTGACCTATTTCCTTCTGATACTGTTCACAACCTTGGCATTATCATGGACTCATCACTGTTCTCATATTTCATCTGTAACCAAAACTGCCTTCTTTCACCTCCATATTATTGCTCACCTCTGTTCTTCCCTTAGCTTTTGTGTTGCTGAAGCCCTGGTCCATTCTTTCATTACCTCACATTTAGATTACTGCAATTCTCTGTTCATTGTTCTTTCATCACGTTCCCTAAATAAGCTTCAGTATGTGCAAAACTTAGACTGGTTACTGACTCACACTAAAAAATCTGCTCACATAACCCCAGTTCTGTACCATTTGGACTGGCTTCCCATATCTGCCTGCATTCAGTTTAAACTTCTCATTTTAACATATGTTCCGCATACCACCAAACACGCTGTAGCAGACATTAAGGGGTCCTGAAAAACTATTCAGAAATGCGTGCATCCATTTTTTGTTTGATGTGATGCTCAAAGTAAGCCTCTGCCTTGATAGTGATTTAAAAGAAAGTCTAGTGTTAGCAAAAGTGAACTGTAAATCTGCTGGATGGTTACATAAATGTTATTTAAATGTTAAATTACAGGCAAAGTTCACACAGTGGAACACAGCCTGAAGCAGGCAAGGCAAAGACATAAACAGTAAACAAACAGGTTAAAAACCAGAGAATCAATAAACAAATAAAAGCTTGGTATAGTCAGACGTGCAAAGCCAAACTGATCGTATACTCTGCGAATTGCTTGTGAATGAAAGTCTCTTTTTTAAGAGTCCTGAGTGAGTGCAGCTGATTGAACACAGGTGACTGTGAGCAGGGTTGCTTGTGTGCCCTGGGAAATGTAGGCTGAGGCAGCCATGTTTGAAGGTCAAGGTGTTTGCTGGGAACTGGAATTCATGAACTGCTGCAACCTGACATTTATCACTTTTAGGGACACACACGTTAATATTACTTTTGGTTGAGATACATGCAAAAGAGAAACATATTTCAGTTCAGGAAAGTCTGTAAATTACAGGTCATCACACATTTATAAATAAAATAGAAATAAATTACTTATGAGGGGAAAATCATGCCTGAAAATCATGCCTTCATTTTATATACAAACCCAGTACTTGGTTAAATCTTACTCCTCCCGATCATCTGACTCCTCCCTTGTTTTTTACCATGGTTTTGCCTTTCGATTTGGATTTGTCTGCCCATCTCTTCAATAAAGCTCTTAACTGCACTTGTATCTGTCACCTAAATTCCATTACATCTCACTGTGTAGTTACAGAACAAAAAGCTTTTTTGGATCAGTAAATAAATAAGAAAAGTGCGGTTTTGCTGGTAATTCTCTCCGGGTATGTTTACCTGTTTTTCCTGTTCAATCAGTTCAGATGTACTTGCTGTTCTGGTTTGATTGTTCTATGTAAATGATACATTTGGAAAGACTTTAACATGCTCTTAGTGTCACTAATGTCTTTTATGTATAAATGTTATTTAAATGCAATTTTCTTTCTTATTGTTAGGTAATGGAGGCAAAGATGGATGCAGCTGCAGGTAAAACAGCTTTTAATAACACAAAGGTAAACAAATCCAAATCAGATTCAAGGTCAAAAACAGGCAAAGTTCACACAGTGGCAAACAGATTAAAGCAGGCAAGGCAAAGACATAAATGGTAAACAAACAGGGTCAAAACCAGAGAAGCAATAAACAAATAAAAGCTTGGTATAGTCAGGCACACAAGACAAACTGATCATATACTTCGTGAATTGCTTGTGAATGAAAGTCTCTTTTTTAAGAGTCCTGAGTGAGTGCAGCTAATTGAACACAGGTGACTGTGAGCAGGGTGGCCATGTTTGTGTTTGCTGGGAAGTCAAGTCAAGTCAACCATATACAGCTGGTACAGTAAACAGTGAAATGAAACAACGTTTCTCCAGGATCATGGTGCTACATAAAACAAGACACTAACCACATGAGACAACACAGAACTAAATAAGAGTGCACATAAATAAAGTGCACATACAAACATATGCTAACAACACAAGACAGTACAGTAACTACTAAGACAGTACAGTAACTACTAAACTGGAGTTCATAGACTGCTGAACCTGACAATTATCGCCTTTAGGGGGAACACTTTAATGAGATACATGAGATGCAAGAGAAATATTTTTCAGTTCAGTAAAGTCTGTAAATTACAGGCCATTACACATTTCTGCACAAAATTAAAATATCTGAAAATAACGTATTCTTAAATGGGCCAGGAGTCCATCATAATGCTATGTATGTTATGTATGGTTATGGGAGTGGCTTTCATACATTGTACACGTTTGTACTGCATAAAACGACTGCATAAGGCAGAAGCACAAAGGAATTTTCACTACTACAGAGTGTGGATCCACTAAAGTCATCTAGAGACTAAAGCTTTAAGGTATGATCTGTACAACAACAATTTATTATCATAATGCTTCAGAGCTGTGATAATGATAATCACAAATCTGCTCATCAAGAAACTGATCTATATGCATCTTATAATGATCCTCATGGCAAATCAGACTCTGGCCTTCATGCCTTTGTGGTCGAAATCCAAGCCACATCAGGACATAACTCATGATGCAGTTTTACAGGCAACAGCCGATGCAAATCGCAAGCACTCCAGGAGGGATGAAATTTTGTTCTGGTGAATAAAACTCTAAATCTATTGAAATATAAAGTATAAAAAACATTGTGGTAACACTTTCTATGACGCCTGTACTTATAATGAATTATAGCCCCATTTATAATTATTTATAATTAAATATATTAGTTATAATATAATTTATTTAGTTATTTTTAATCCCATGTCCATGTCATAAGAAGTGGAAACAGTACCTTCTGCATGCCTATATTACATATGTGACAGTGCTAACAGGGCTCTGGTGCTGATTTCAGTGAAGGTGTTTTATTTGTAAAATTGCACATTTTGTAGCTAAGAGTTCCGTACTTTTCCAAGTTGTTATTTCATTTTGTGCCATTTGTATATATTTTTTGTGCATTTTGTTGGTGGTTTGTGCAATCTGGACATGTTCTATTTGCGTAATAAATACATCTTCATGATTTCTTAACATTTGCATTATGGAAACTGCATCCTACGCTTTCACTTTTCTTAAAGCCATAAATGATGCATTTATAAAGGTTAGTAATTGTATTATAACTCACAATAAGTATTTATAAGGCAGCGCAACATAACTATCAACAACAATATAAAATTATTTATTTATTGGACACAGAAATAGATCTGTATTACTAATAAGCCATTGTAACTAATATAATAGCATTATAAAAATTCAGGCTGCATTTTTCTTAATAAATTAATGGAACCATAAGACTGACTAATTAATACTTATAAATTGGTGTATAATGGATTATGAGCATGGGCACTAAAAAAGCAAGTGTATCACTTGCTGGCAACCTGAAGTGTGACTGAGGAAGCAGCACCCTTCGAGCTAACGCTATTACATTAATTTCTTCTAATCTCTATACTTTAAAATTATTTACCTTACGTTATATAAATATAACTGACACTACTTTAGATAAAACAATCGTAACGTTGCGCTGTCGCTAAATTTGATCTGGTTTTTTTTTTTTTTGTTTTTTTTTTTTTTACATCCGCGACTAGCTTGTAGCCCGTAGCCCGCTAGCATCACCTACCGCTAGCCTTGTTTACGTTTCACATTTCTCACTTACCGCTGTTCTGTTAAAAAAAAAAAAAAAAAAAAAAAAAAAACATGTCTGCTGTCTCTCCGGTTTTGAGTGCAGATGAGGACTCGCTCGAGCTTCACATGGTGCGGCTGGAACTGGAGGATGTGGAGAAGCAGATCCGCGGCCTACTCGACAAGCAGGCCCAGCTGCTGGAGCGACAAACTGCGCTGGAAACATCTTGTGCCTCTGCCCATATATCCAAGGTAAGCACACAGCGTGGTATTTCCACTCCCAGCCCCTCTACGCCATGTGTTTCTCTGTGCAGGGACCGTGCACCTAGGACTTTCCCAGCCGTGGTCTCCGTCACGCCGGCGCCAACACACCTCGGGCCTTGGGTGAACCAGCGGCGGAAGGCGCGGGCTGGACCCTCTCCACCTCCGGTGTTCGAGATTCCAACCAGGAACCGCTTCGCCCCTCTCCGCCAGACCAGACCCAACGCTGTGATCGTCGGGGACTCCATTGTGCGGAACGTCCGTGTAGCCTCATCTAAAGGTAAGGTGCGCACACACTGTTTTTCTGGTGCTTGTGTCCTTGATGTCGCTGCGCAGGTATCCGGGATCCTGAAGAAGGACGAGCGCATTGGAGCGGTTGTGCTGCACGCGGGGACGAACGACACCAGGCTGCGGCAGACGGAGGTTCTGAAGAGGGACTTCTCCAGCCTGATCGAGACGGTACGAGGCAGATCACCCACCGCGAAGATCATCGTCTCTGGACCTCTTCCCACATACAGACGTGGAGCAGAAAAGTTCAGTAGACTTCTAGCATTAAATGATTGGTTAGTCTCTTGGTGTAATGAGCAGAATCTGGTGTTTGTCAATAACTGGAATCTGTTCTGGGAGCGTCCTAGGTTGTTTCGTCCTGATGGCCTGCACCCCAGCAGCCTTGGAGCGGAACTGCTATCAGACAACATTTCCAAGGCGCTACACTCCAAGTGACTGCCTACCGTAAGTACATCTTCCAATAATAACAACATTCAGTATAATCAATGTTCAATTAAAAATCCGGCACCGGTAGTACATACTATAGAGACTGTGTCTGTTCCCCGAGCTATACAAATATATAGAAAATCTCGGAAAGTCTATCTTCGTAACCTAATTAACATAAAATTAAATCATATTGAATGCACAGCCAGCACTTTTGATCTGAAGCTAGGACTATTAAACATTAGATCTCTTGCGTCTAAGGCTCTTATTGTTAACGACATCATTACTGATCAGGAATGTAATTTAATGTGTTTAACAGAAACTTGGATTAAACCAAACGAGTACATAGCATTAAATGAAGCCAGACCTCCTGGATACAGTTATGTACATCAGCCTCGTTCAACTGGTAGAGGAGGAGGTGTTGGTCTCATCCATAGTAAAAATCTAGTCGTCACACAAAAACCTAAGCATAAATTTAATTCTTTTGAAATTCTTTATACCAGTATAAGTTATGTAGCCACAAAAAATAAGTCAATTCCTCTAATTATTATTTACAGACCCCCAGGGCCATATACTGAATTTCTTAGTGAATTTGCAGACTTTGTCTCAAACCTGGTTGTGTCTGTAGATAAAGCATTAATCGTCGGAGACTTTAATATTCATTTTGATAACCTGGAAGACCCTCTAAGATTAGCGGTTGTGTCCATCTTAGATTCAGTAGGGATTAATCAGAACGTAATCGGGCCTACTCATAATGGTGGTCACACTCTTGACCTCATACTAACATACGGACTAAGTATAGAAAATATTATCATTCTTCCGCAGTCTGAAGTTGTCTCAGACCATTATCTTATCTCGTTCATAATACGAATTGATCATAATATTTCCACCTCGCCTCGCTACCGCGTAAAACGTACCTACACATCAGCTACTGCACCGAGCTTCATAAATAACCTCGCAGAAACATCAATTAGATTTGGATCACCGTCAGATCACATAGAACTCGATCAGGCGACTGAAAGCTTGGAGTCAACACTCCGCTACACGCTAGATAGAGTGGCTCCACTCAAAAGGAAAATAATTAGAGAAAAAAAATTAGCACCCTGGTATAACGATCAAACGCGAACCTTAAAACAGACAACTCGACAATTAGAACGTAAATGGCATCAAACCAAACTGGTGGTATTTCAAACAGCATGGAAGGAGAGCCTACTGAAATATAGGAAATCTCTTGGCGATGCTAGAAAAATCTATTTCTCCGCCTTAATAGGAGACAACAAAAACAATTCTAGATTCCTTTTCAACACAGTAGCAAAATTAACTAGGAATAAAACCACTAGAGAGAGAAACACTCAATCATTACATAGCAGTGAAGATTTCATGAAATTTTTCATCGATAAGGTTGAAAATATTAGACGTGAAATACAGGCCATTAAATTAAAACCGGACAGTACTGTAACAAACCCATTACATGACAATGTAGCAATATCAGATCAATGTTTAGAGTATTTTGCTTCACTTAGAGAGACCGAACTAGCTACATTAATCTCTTCAGCCAATTCATCAACTTGCATACTAGATCCCGTACCTACATGTTTGTTTAAACAGATTTGTCCAGGAGTAATTGAACCACTTCTAAATATAATCAATTCTTCCCTAAGCACTGGCTATGTACCTAAATCACTTAAATTAGCAGTTATTAAACCCTTGATTAAAAAACCTGATCTTGACCCGTCTCAATTGTCCAGCTATAGACCAATATCAAATCTCCCCTTCATCTCTAAGATTTTAGAAAAGGTTGTAGCAAAGCAGTTATGCTCGTACTTAGATAGGAATAACATTCATGAAATGTATCAGTCAGGGTTTAGACCTCATCATAGCACAGAGACAGCATTAGTTAAAGTAGTAAATGACCTTCTACTGACCTACGATCAGGGTTGTGTCTCTCTGCTTGTGTTACTCGACCTTAGTGCAGCTTTTGATACTATAGATCACACTATTCTCCTTGATAGATTAGAAAATGTTGTTGGTATTAAGGGAACAGTCCTCTCCTGGCTCAGGTCTTATCTGACCGATCGTTATCAGTTCGTAGATGTAAATGGTGAATTCTCCATGCGTACTGAGGTTACTTTTGGAGTTCCACAGGGTTCTGTTTTAGGCCCACTGCTCTTTACTTTATATATGCTACCCCTAGGTCAAATTATTCGTAAACATGGAATTAGCTTCCACTGTTATGCTGATGATACACAGTTGTATGTTTCAGCGAAGCCAGAGGACAGACAGAAGCTTAGTAAAGCTGAGGATTGTGTAAAGGACATTAGACATTGGATGTTAACTAACTTCCTTCTACTTAATTCTGATAAAACAGAAATACTTTTATTAGGCCCACGTGTAGCTAGAAGTAATCTTTCTGATCACATGGTTACTCTGGATGGTCTTTCTGTTTCATCATGTGCAGCAGTTAAAGACCTTGGAGTGATTATTGACTCCAGCCTATCATTTGATGCTCATGTAGATAATATTACTAGGATAGCCTTCTTTCATCTCAGAAATATTTCTAAAATAAGAAACATATTGTCACTACATGATGCGGAAATACTAGTTCATGCATTCGTCACCTCTAGATTAGATTACTGTAATGCCTTACTGTCTGGATGTTCCAGTAGGAATATAAATAAGCTCCAGTTAGTCCAGAATGCAGCTGCTAGAGTCCTAACTAGAACTAGAAGGTACGACCATATCACACCGATATTATCAATACTGCATTGGCTCCCAGTAAAATCTCGCATTAACTATAAAATACTTTTATTAACCTATAAAGCACTAAATGGTCTCGCGCCACAATATCTAAGCGACCTTTTGGTTTTATATAATCCGCCACGCCTACTTAGATCAAAAGATGCAGGCTATTTGACGGTACCTCGAATAGTGAAGGCTACAGCAGGGGGAAGAGCTTTCTCTTATAGAGCCCCACAGTTATGGAACAGTCTTCCTATTAGTGTTCGGGACTCAGACACAGTCTCAGTGTTTAAGTCTAGGCTTAAAACGTATTTGTTTACTCAAGCCTACCCTGACTAGATTCTGTTCTACTACTTCGCAGTCATAATAATCTTTTTTCTCCCTCTCTCCTTTCGCCGAGCCCCACATGAATTTATGGAGATACTAGAGATCCAGATCCTTTCTGCCTCTGGATGGAGCTCAAATCTTCTCTAATTCCAGACTGCTGGGACTACGGCTGCTCCTAAGGCCATACAGACTTCATATAAATCCATAATGAACTTTTTCACACTATCTGTTGTTACCCAGATGAGGATGGGTTCCCTTCTGAGTCGGGTTCCTCTCAAGGTTTCTTCCTCTTAAAACATCTTAGGGAGTTTTTCCTTGCCACCGTCGCCACTCAGTGGCTTACTCAGTTGGGATAAATTTGCACCTTTAATATCTGTATACCATGTTGATATTTCTGTAAAGCTGCTTTGAGACAATGTCTATTGTAAAAAGCGCTATACAAATAAAATAAATAAATAAAATAAATAAAACTTATAAGTAATTATAACAATAATATAAATGTAGCTATAACTGTTATTATAATGAAGTATAGGTATTTATGTGTCATTGTAAATGTGTTTTGCTTGCTCAAATTTTGCCTATTACCTGAAGACACTTAACATAGAAACAGATACTCACATATTCAATTGGAGAAAGAAAAATAAGACACCAGCCGTGAGTGAGAAGAAGCAAGGGTCCAGGTTTATTCGTTCTGTTCCACCACACGAGATCCACACAGTTTGAGATGCCCCAAAATGCGATCTAAAAAACCAGAGCTGAAGCTCTTCTACTTATACAGTTTTCTTAGGGTCAGGATGACCCAGACACCAATGTGTTTTAGAAAGAGCTTATCAAAATTACCATTCTGTTTTAGAAAGGGCTTATCAAAATTACCAGTATGTTTTGAAAAGAGCCTTTTCCGAACACCATTAGGTTTGAAAGAGGTACGAGACACAACATTTCGGAGAGACCTTGGTCTCACAGTTATCTCGCAGGTGCAACGTGACTCAACTACCCTTATACATGGCCCCTCTTGGTTCTCTCTTAAAAATTAAGGCCTTCGTCTGTATTACTCCTGACTTTTTCTCGTGAGACAAGACTCTTCCCCACCTCCAAGTATATTATGAGTAAGTTTCTTTCACATTTTTCTGTATTTCTGGTTTATAATTTCCTTTCATGTTTGCTCTACATTTCTGTTATATATATATGGTTATACTGCTTGCAAGTGGTTTACTGTACTCCCTACTTCATAATATCATTATATTATCCTTATAATATCTTAATACTCCTTTTATTATTCTTATAATGTTCTGTTTTTCTGTTAAAATCATGCCTTCATTTTATATACAAACCCAGTACTTGGTTAAATCTTACTCCTCCCGATCATCTGACTCCTCCCTTGTTTTTTACCATGGTTTTGCCTTTCGATTTGGATTTGTCTGCCCATCTCTTCAATAAAGCTCTTAACTGCACTTGTATCTGTCACCTAAATTCCATTACATCTCACTGTGTAGTTACAGAACAAAAAGCTTTTTTGGATCAGTAAATAAATAAGAAAAGTGCGGTTTTGCTGGTAATTCTCTCCGGGTATGTTTACCTGTTTTTCCTGTTCAATCAGTTCAGATGTACTTGCTGTTCTGGTTTGATTGCTCTATGTAAATGATACATTTGGAAAGACTTTAACATGCTCTTAGTGTCACTAATGTCTTTTATGTATAAATGTTATTTAAATGCAATTTTCTTTCTTATTGTTAGGTAATGGAGGCAAAGATGGATGCAGTTGCAGGTAAAACAGCTTTTAATAACACAAAGGTAAACAAATCCAAATCAGATTCAAGGTCAAAAACAGGCAAAGTTCACACAGTGGCAAAAAGATTAAAGCAGGCAAGGCAAAGACATAAATGGTAAATGTTATTTATAAATGTTAATGATAAATGTTCTGTTTTCCTTCTGTATGTGTGTGCATGGTGGCATAGGCCTGTGTGTGTGTGTGTCTTTTAGTTGACCGTCCACCTACGCTCTGAGGCCTGCTGCACATGTATGGTTTGCGCCTTGCTTATCTGTGTGTTGTGTCTTAGGTAAACATCCGTTCATACAGTCCACCAGCCCAGTGAATTCTCAATAAGATTACATATTACTCATACTAGGTCTCCCTCGTGTTTATTTCATGTATATTTTATATACAACAGTTTATAGAGCAGTAATACTTGTTAATAAATAATTATAAATGGGGCTATAATTCATTATACGCATGGGCTTCATAGAAAGTGTTACCGTTATTTCTTATTAAAACATTTTAAAATTATTTTTATATTAGACTGTCTCGTGTCTTTCTTACTGCAGCCAGTCCCACTGACAGTAAAGTCTGTGGCAGGAAGCTGTTACGCATCTGATTCAGCCAAAGATCTTCAAAGAAGCCTTGTTAAGATAAAACATCACAATGCCTGGGTCGACATTTGGTTTTATTTTGTCCCTTCTTACCATTTTGTCAACGAGTTGTTTTTGCCTGGATGTCAAATTATTACTAATGGACTTTCAGTTGTCAAGTACAATGTCAAACAGCAGAGTTATCAAGCTGCCAGAGAGGAACTTGGTAAAATCCTATACCCTTTGCAGGTATGGCACCCTGTTACTGTAGAATAGCAGCATTGTTAATAATTGAGGTGAAGATACTATATTGTATATTTCTAAATAAATTTAAAGATGTTACACTATGTTTCTATAATATCTAAAGAGATTACCTAGTTTAATGGGACATTAGTTGCTAGGTTTTAAGCAGACTTAATGTTTAGGGCACAATAAATTAGTAATAGCCTGATTGAATTTGCAGTGATTGTGTTGTAATTCTGACTCTGCTTCATGTCTTTCTCTAAGGATTTCTACAGTCATAGTAACTGAATCGAAATGGGAAAGAGAGAACCTTATTCCAACCTCATTAAACCAGACACCCCAATTAACAACATAGCAGGTAAATGCACACTGTGTTGGTGTTTCTCTGTTGGTGTATTTGCTTGTTTTCCTGTTGAATGTACAGTAGATTTAGCTTTAGTTTGTGTGTGTAATAGCATATTATACATTTGAAAAGACATTAAGGTATTCTTAGTAGAAAAAAATACACCCTGTTAAAGAATCCAGCTTGGCCTGACCAACTACCAGCTCAGCAATGAAGCCAGGAATTCATTTCTGGGGTGGAGATCATTTATAAATGGTCTGCACTTATATAGCGCTTTTATCCAAAGCGCTTTACACTGGGTCTCATTCACCCATTCACACACACACTCACACACCAATGCTAGCAGAGCTACCATGCAAGGCTATATACTGAGCTGTATGAAAATAGAAAACAAATATTTATGTTATTTAATAAGCTGTTAATAAGCTGTTGGTATTGCGTTTCTTTTACTGCAGTAAAGTTAGTTTCATATTCAAACATTTGGGTATTTCTGGTAATAGCATACACACAGTACACCAAACTCTACATGATTTGAATGTAGCCTTGAAAGGCGAACTATTGTTTAATTAAATCAGGTAACTACTGATTTGGAGTTGGTAAAACATTTTTCTATGAGTATCTGTGTCACTGAAACATCAGTGTGGCCAAAAAGGAAAAGTGCAAAAACAACCTAGCATTTTGCTGCATAGGAGTTGTGAAATGCAAGCTACTTCAACTACTGCTCACACAGACAAGCTGAATTTATCAGTGAGAAATAAGGGGACATGTCATTAGCACAGTAGCTCCAAAACTATTTGTACAACAAAAAGTGCCTTTTACAACACCCATTAGGTGGCAATATCTAAGCTCATATTTGTAATGAGCATGCAAATTTTTATATATATATATATATATATATATATATATATATATATATATATATATATATATATATATATATTGGTAATTGATATAGGGCCCCAACAATGATTCAAGCCCCCCACCACCCTAAGTAAACTGGTTTTAGGTCTTTGTCTTGAATGGGTCTTGCTTCACAGAGTCTTGACTTGATCTACTCTAGTCCTGGTCATGGAATTGTCTTGGACTTAACAGTGGCTGTCTTGACTAACACAATAACATGGTACAATGAATATAAGCAAACAAACAAACAAATAAATAGTTCCTCTGTGTTTACATATTCTTTTAGATTATGGCCCACTTACAAGAACAACTGATCCTAATGTCTTTAAACAACAACTCAATGCACTTACAGCTAATGGTGGAGGAGATGCTCCTGAAATGTCTCTCTCAGGACTCCAGGTATGATGCAGTAATTTCCTACCCTGTTGCTATCATGTTACGGATATGAGATTTTTAATTCAATTAATGATTCTTTGATTCATTTCTATTATGCATTTGGCAAAATTTTAAAAATATACTTCTAATTCTATAAAGATATTGAAAAATATGTGAAATGATTTGTTGGGAAAAAAATTGTTACTTTGATATTTTAAAAAAACACTAGGTAAAATCAACTTCTTAAAAAGTTGACATTTTTTATTTACAGTTGGCACTTTAAATAGTCAATATGTTTTTAAGTTCACTATTTAATTTTAATTTTAAAAGAATTGTGCTTTTATTTAAAGTTGCCTTTTTTTAGTTGCTCCTTGTTTTTATCTTTAATTTGATAGAATTAAACTATAGAATTAAGCACTTGTAGCATATGCTGTAGTTTTAATTGTTTAATACTGTTTTTTAATTGTTTTCCTTTGGTACCAACACTCAAGTTGTGAAGAACATAAGGTTATGGTTATAATCTATGAACACCAGATAAAAGCCAGGGGTGGGTAAAAAATATTAAACGGCATTAGTCAAACAGCATTAGTAATGGTCACGGGTCCACAGCAAAGTCTACAAAGTCACAGCAGGTTTCACAGCACAGGCCGTTCACAATAGAGACTTTTGCTATCACATCATTGATGGGTCTGTGATCAATAAGAACCTGAGCTGTGAAAAGATTGGGTCCACCAGCAGAATTGAAGCCTATATCCCTTTGGCATTGACAGTACTCACTCATCCAAGGTAGTTGTTGCCCAGTACGCTATGTTTTTAGCTGTGATGCATCCCAGCATCAGTGCTTGGCCATCGTGGGCATGGGTATGGAAGTATAATAGTGCCAAATGTCCTCAAGGCAAAATGGCATGTTGAATTACATAAACTGAATAAAAACTTATCGCAATAACAATACTTGATTTTTTCTGCCCAGCAATTTGACACAAATCGGAAAAAAAAAACCACAGCAAAATCAGTGCTTGAATTAATTTTCTCTGCAATTCATTGCGTTTGTATATTTTAATTGAACACAAAATTCCATCATTCAAAATTCAATGCACACATATTTATCCTTCCTAAAATACGGTTCCAAAATATTCACTTGTTAAAATACCATCTTCATTGTTCGTCAGGTAATATTTTGACACATTATTTTTCAACCTCACAAATTCAGGTTGCAAAAATTCAGGTCTTAAAATTCGGGTCTTAAAATTTGAGTCTTCACATCTGGGTCTCACAGGAAGAGCAATGGATTGCCGATACTATTGTAACATGTTACTCTGGGCCGGCCCCTAGTGGTGGGATTGTGCAGACAAGCCACAAGAGATGATGAACCAAGCGGTATGTTCAGTTACACTGTTAATCAATATGACAGTATATATTTTTATACATTTTTTCAGTTATTTTCTCTGCAAGTAAAGATGTTATTCATATCAAATTTGGTGGAATTATGTTAGCTTTTACCACTAGCTAGTCAGTCACTATGCTTCCCTTATGCTTTGGTCATCTGCACGGAGCCTACGTAGGTAAATCGATTTAGTGGAGTAACCTACCAAGCTGAACTACACTTCAGTTCAATTCAGTTCAATTTTATTTGTATAGCACTTTTTACAATAGACATTGTATCAAAGCAGCTTTACAGAAATATCAACACGATATATAGATATTAAAGGTGCGAATTTATCCCAACTGAGCAAGCCACTGAGTGGTGATAGTGGCAAGGAAAAACTCCCTAAGATGTTAAGAGGAAGAAACCCTGAGAGGAACCAGACTCGGAAGGGAACCCATCCTCATCTGGGTAACAATGGCTAGTGTGAAAAAGTTCATTATGGTTTTATATGAAGTCTGTTTGGCCTTAGAAGCAGCCATAGTCCCAGCAATCTGGAATTGGAGTAGATGAGAGTTCCATCCAGAGGTAGGACATCTGAAATGGATCAGGCAGGTCTGGAGAGCAGAGAGGATCAGGATCTCCATAAAATCGTGTGTGGCTCGACAGAAGGAGAGAGGGAGAAAAAAAATTATTAGGACTGTGCTTAGCATAACAGAAAGTCTAGTCAGGGTAGGCTTGAGTAAACAAATAAGTTTTAAGCCTAGACTTAAATGCTGAGACTGTGTCTGAGTCCCGAACACTAATTGGAAGACTGTTCCATAACTGTGGGGCTCTGTAAGAGAAAGCTCTTCCCCCTGCTATAGCCTTCGCTATAGCCTTCACTATTTGAGGTACCGTCAAATAGCCTGCATCTTTTGATCTAAGTAGGCGTGGCGGATCATAGAAAACCAAAAGGTCGCTTAGATACTGTGGCGCAAGACCTTTTAGTGATTTATAGGTTAATAATAGTATTTTATATTCAGTGCAAGATTTCACTGGGAGCCAATGCAGTGTTGATAAGATCGGGGTGATATGGTCGTATCTTCTGGTTCTAGTTAGGACTCTAGCAGCTGCATTCTGGACTAACTGGAGTTTGTTTATGCACCTACTGGAACATCCAGACAGTAAGGCATTACAGGGTTTTAGTAATTGACTAGCTAATTATAGTTACAATGATAGGACTATAGTAGTTACTGGGATATTAAACCCATTTGATTTCCCCACAGCACTTGCTCTTGGACTATGTTTTAGAGCAATTCCGCTCTCGCCTGAACCATGCTGTTGGGCATATTCCTTTAGACGTGGAATACATGGAATTGATTTGCTCACAGGAGTTGTTTTTTTTTTTTTTTTTTTAGTTCAGTTTCTGAGGCAGTGAACATTCCACCGAACATTTTAGCAGGAATAGTAGAACTTCTTACTGTAATTATGCAAAATGTGCCCAGGAGAGAGACCCGCATGGTGATCATTCAACAGGAACAAGGGCCAATGGGGCGTCCACGTCTCAAAGTCCCACCTGATCACATCCCAAACCTGCTGGATCTGAATTTGTCTGTTCCCACTATTGCCAACCTGTTAGGGATAAGTAGACGAACCTTATACAGATGAATGGCGGAATGTAATTTCTCAGTATATAGCAGACTGACGGATGAGGAGTTGGATGCTTCTGTAACCACTCTGAAGCAAAGTATGCCTCACTGTGGATATAGAATGATGAGAGCAGCACTTAAGACACAAGGACACCGGGTGCAGTTTGACCGAGTAAGAGCTTCAATGCACCAGGTCGACACCGTGGGAGTCATATCTCGTTTGACACAGTTTGCACAGATTCGCACAGAGGGTAGTATGAATCCTAACCAGTTGTGGGCAATGGGAAGTGTCTACCATCCTGTACCTGAACCCAACATTGAGGCATGTGGTCTACTTTTTGCATGTGATGCTGTCTGTCTTTATTTTTTGAACTAAGAAGAAATAAGTAAGAATGCTGCAATGAATCGAATGCTCGTTTTGTTGAGAGCTTTAGGAAGGACTTTATGTGTTCTGTTTAATGGTCCAAGATTTGTCTTTTAGGGACTGAGCATACCGCACATTGACTGGGAGAGTAGCGGCCTCGTTGCTGATGCACACGCCATCATTGTTCCTATGACTGAATGCCCCCTGAGCGATGAACAAATGGCAGCACTACAGGCAGCTGCAGACCCCAAAACAACTTCACAGACATTTGGCTGGGACATCTATTTATCGGCAGTTCAGTTTTGCCAGTCAGTTCTTATGGGGTAATTGTCTATAGTAACAGCAGACCACATGTGTTTGTTACATGATAATAAATGTTTCAGCATATGAAAATAACCTGTTGGCAAGAACATTGGTTTTCTTTTATGTCCTGAAACTGAGTAAATTTAGCCTTAGTACAGCAGGTTAATAGATGGAGCCAAATATATTTTTAAGGAAGACACGACTATTGCTCACAATTAAAAAAGTACAAAATGTACATATATTTTGAAATAATAAATCTAACATAAGGCATGGAAAAACAGTTTCATTTTCACCAAAAACATTCAGGAGCCACTGCATCTAAAATAGTGTGGTGGGGTACAGTAGAAACTTACTACATGCCATCTTGGCAAATACTGCATGTGCCATGCATGTTAAAACAGAACAGACTTTCACATCATAGTAAACATTAAACAGTAACAGTGTTACGAAACGGGACTTGGAAGCAGAAAGCAAGTGCAGATGAAAGTCTTTATTCACAAACAGAAATCAACAAACACCGAGGTACGTGGTCTAAACATGGAATGAGGTCTAAACATAAAACGAGGCATGAAGCATAACACAGGAACAGGACATGAGAACTCGACCGTTTAGCATCGAGGGAGCTAACACATACATTGCAAACCTGAACTTAAATAATACTGCGCGAAGTTCAGAGCAACACCAGGGGTTTAAATAACAAACGTAATCAAACTAGAACTCAGGCAGCTGGAAACAATCAAGACACACCCTTGCACTCCCGCCAATAACTGCACAGGGAGGAGACAGAACAGAAACCAAAACAAGTGCACGTGTCCATTGAACAAAGTCACTATCGTCTATGCGTACTCACAGCGTGTGCACGTGCGCGCCCTCCGGCTCTCCGTGCACGTCGCGCGCTGCAGCGCCATCTGCAGGGGAGATCGGGACAAACAGCACTTTCATGCATATAGTAAAGTAGCACTGAAACATTTACACTGCATGATTAAGGCAACAATGAAATAGTGAACGGTAGTGAAGAAATATTCAGTCATAGCTGCTGAATAATCAAAGTTAAAGTTACACATGTCCAAAACCATACTTGCATGACCCAATGCACATAATCAAGTCCATCCTGAAGGACTGGTAATCTTTGTAGTGCGCTGGTAATCTGAGGATACAGAAGCAGGTAGAGGCTCTTGGGAGGTCATCACTAACAACTTCCACAGCCAGACTTTCTTTAGCAACTTCCCATCCAACCCAGAACTTGAGCAGGTCATTCAGGTCCTTGCTAGATGCTGAAATCGAATAAAAAAAATCTTATTTTAAAAAATTGTTGAAGTTATTCTGCCAATTATGACAGCAACAATTTGTGGTCTTAGACAAGGCACATAATTCACTTTATTTTAAAAGGCAAAATATAACTGCCCGGGGTTCGATTCCCGCTGGGGCCATGTGTGTGCGGAGTTTGCATGTTCTCCCCGTGCTGCGGGGGTTTCCTCCGGGTACTCCGGTTTCCTCCCCCAGTCCAAAGACATGCATGGTAGGCTGATTGGCGTGTCTAAAGTGTCCGTAGTGTATGAATGGGTGTGTGAGTGTGCCCTGCGATGGACTTGCAACTTGCACCCTGTCCAGGGTGTACCCCGCCTTGTGCCCAATGCTCCCTGGGATAGGCTCCAGGTTCCCCCGCAACCCTGAAGAAGGATAAGCGGTAGAAGATGGATGGATGGATGGATGGAATATAACTGCAAAACATTTACATAGACATGAAGACACAAATGTCAGATGACGACGTATTTTTAAAATCTTATTTATATTTAATGTAAATAAAGAAGCTAATATAGTTCTGGAGGTACATTGCTGATACCATACCCATCTCAATGAACTGCCTCAAGTACCTAGAGATACGTTGGTTTGTTTCAGCTGGGTATTCCTCATCATCATCATCATCATCAGCAGGCCAGGATATTCGAGAAAGCAGCATCTACATCATGACCAGTAGACTGTTGTCTAAACATTGATATTGAATATGCTTAGACGAATTCTGAGGAGAAAAAAATCAAATATTAACCTAATGTATAAAAGTATTGATTACCTCAGAGGATCAAGAGTCTTCAGATTCCATTGGAAAAAAACACCACATCCTTCCTCTCAGTCAGAAGCGACCAAACCATTGTATCTTTAAGTCCTCGTCTGAGTGGTTTCATTTGGCGTGTTTTTCTCCCAAGGACCTACAATATTTACCAAAACGAGCAAAACAGCCAGTAAGCATCACAGAAGGCAGTTTAATTTCTGTCACTATAAATCATCCAACATATCTTCTAAATCGTTCAATGTATCTTCAGTTTGAGAAGCGCTTACTCGCTAAGCAGACAATTCATGTTTTATTTGTCACTACTTCAAAATTCTATAAGTAAAATGTGGATTAAATATGCAAGCCAGATTTACAGAGCATAGAGATCTAAAACACAAATGGAGAGAAATTCAAAAAACTACATTCATCAGAGGGCCAATAGTTCATTACCTGATACTTCAAAGGAGTTTCCATTAAAATGATCTTTACTCATAATTCCAATATACTCAGAAGACATAACATAAAACATGGTCTTGTCCAGGAGGGAAATACAGGTATTTGAATATGTAATCACATACCACAAACAAGAAATTTAAATTACCGCATCTGAAAGCGGACGTACGTAGAGCCACCTTCTGTTTTCTTCGGTTGGACCCAGGAGATCCCAAAACAAACAAAGCTCCAAATCTTTCTCATGTTGGTCCTCATCCAATGGATACTGTACATTAAGCTCAATTAAATTTTTTTATAAAATTAGTACAAAACATCCTTAGAGTAAAAAGAATACTTACTGAAAAGTTGACCAAGTATCTATATTGTATATATATACCAGGTTGATGGTCTCTCACACATCAATATCAGGGCAGTCATCCAACAGTAAAGTGGCTATATCATGTGAACCAAGCAGCAGCACATGGACAAAA
The DNA here is from genome assembly GCF_023375685.1 of Ictalurus furcatus. Classification (NCBI taxonomy): domain Eukaryota; kingdom Metazoa; phylum Chordata; class Actinopteri; order Siluriformes; family Ictaluridae; genus Ictalurus; species Ictalurus furcatus. The sequence continues at coordinate 31,697,541 of NC_071257.1, read as the reverse complement.
CCTCTGATGAGCCCTGCAAGACATGGTCTGCCATGAAGGAAGGAATGGCCGAGCAGTCGTCCTGCTACCAGGAAGAGGTCACTTTCATTAAAAGACTGTGAAGATGAGGGCACCAAGTGGTCTGGCTGCCCCTCAAACAGGCAGGTAACTCCCGTGTTTCCTGTTCAACATAAAACATGCAGAAACCTTAAAACTGTTTGACATAATTCTACTTGTTGACAGGCCAAATCAATTATAAAAATTGCCAGAAGTTAGAGTAATGATGTTGCATACCCAAGTTCAAACTGAAACCATACTTCAGTTTGTGAAGATTGTGGAAAAAAAGTGCCTGGTAACACCATCACCAATTGCAGTGTCCCCTAAAGAACACACAAAGCACACACAATAGCTACAATACTGTAGTGCTATGGTACACATTGCATTGAACTCATTTTCAACTTCATCTGCTCTTTTCTATGCTTTACCTTGCAATTGGCATCTAAGGGGGCATGCCCACTCCACATCTTTTTGCTTGTAGAAGTTTATAAGTTCTCTCTCTTGTTCTTGACCATCTGAGCTGAGGTCCATGTACATCAGAAGCGGCTTCCCAGTCTCATGGAGACGAAGAATTTCCTGGGTGTACAAGGACACAGCCACTTTGGGATCAGGGTCTGTCTTCCAATCTAGATGGGCAGAAAGCACAGATGTGGCGTGTGGCAGTGATAGATGAAATGCACACAAATGTCACCCAACAGTTATCCACTGGCATTAGTCAAGTACAAAAAGAAGCAGAAATTGTATTTACCGTTATCCACACACAGCACTTCAATTGTGTTCATTGTGTCATTGACTGTTCTACAGTTAAAAGAAAATCCACACATATAGGACACGGCACATTTTAAAAATACCATCATATTTTAATAATATCAGATTTTATCCATCTTGATTACTTTTCCCCACATATGCTGGCATGAATTTCCAAGACATCAAGGGCCATTTCTTCCTGACATATAGGACAGCAGGCCTATGGTGTATGACACATTAATACAAAAAATATGGAATAGATATGGATACAAATGTAACTAAGACAATATTGAAATGCAAAATTTATATATACACATGTACACACACATACACACATATATACACCCACACACACATATACACCCACTTTTTTTTCCTTGTCTTTCCAAAATTACATGCATTCTACAACTGGTGGTTGGTAGTGTACTCATGAAAACAAAGAGGACCATATGGTTCTTGACATACAGCACCAACAAACTAGTCAAATATATAGTGACAGTTCAATTGTACGCAACTCCAAACTTGTATCAAGTAAGATTACGTGTTCACTGTTCCCCAGTTTTTCTTATTTTATCAAGAATTACCTGTTCACTGTTGCCTGGTTCGGCGTTATCCACAATAACAACAGAGCATGAGCTGATGTGGTCAGGAAGAACTTGAAGACGATAGGATGAGTTGAATTTTTTACATATTGCCTTTGGAATGTTGCGGAAGGCCTCAGATGTTGGTGGAAATCTAGTAGTGTCAAGCTCCTGCTGGAGTGGAACTACAAATACAGTATCTCACAAAAGTGAGTACACCCCTCACATTTTTGTAAATATTTGATTATATCTTTTCATGTGACAACACTGAAGAAATGACACTTTGCTACAATGTAAAGTAGTGAGTGTACAGCTTGTATAACAGTGTAAATTTGCTGTCCCCTCAAAATAACCCAACACACAGCCATTAATGTCTAAACCGCTGGTAACAAAAGTGAGTACACCCCTAAGTGAAAATGTCCAAACTGGGCCCAATTAGCCATTTTCCCTCCCCGGTGTCATGTGACTTGTTAGTGTTACAAGGTCTCAAGTGTGAATGGGAAGCAGGTGTGTTAAATTTTTTGACACCGCTCTCACACTCCCTCATACTGGTCACTGGAAGTTCAACATGGCACCTCATGGCAAAGAACTCTCTGAGGATCTGAAAAAAAGAATTGTTGCTCTACATAAAGATGGCCTAGGCTATAAGAAGATTGCCAAGACCCTGACACTGAGCTGCAGCATGGTGGCCAAGGCCATACCGCGGTCTTTACAGGACAGGTTCCACTCAGAACAGGCCTCGCCATGGTCGACCAAAGAAGTTGAGTGCACGTGCTCAGCGTCATATCCAGAGCTTGTCTTTGGGAAATAGACATATGAGTGCAGAGGTTGAAGGGGTATGGGGTCAGCTGTCAGTGCTCAGACCATACGCCGCACACTGCATCAAATTGCTCTGCATGGCTGTCATCCCAGAAGGAAGCCTCTTCTAAAGATGATGTACAAGAAAGCCCGCAAACAGTTTGCTGAAGACAAGCAGACTAAGAAAATGGATTACTGGAACCATGTCCTGTGGTCTGATGAGACCAAGATAAACTTATTTGGTTCAGATGGTGTCAAACGTGTGTGGCGGCAACCTGGTGAGGAGTACAAAGACAAGTGTGTCTTGCCTACAGTCAAGCATGGTGGTGGGAATGTCATGGTCTGGGGCTGCATGAGTGCTGCCGGCTCTGGGGAGCTACAGTTCATTGAGGGAACCATGAATGCCAACATGTACTGTGACATACTGAAGCAAAGACTGGGCCGCAGGGCAGTATTCCAGCATGATAACGACCCCAAACACACCTCCAAGATGACCACTGCCTGGCTAAAGAAGATGAGGGTGAAGGTGATGGACTGACCAAGCATGTCTCCAGACCTAAACCCTATTGAGCATCTGTGGGGCATCCTCAAATGGAAGGTGGAGGAGCACAAGGTCTCTAACATCCACCAGCTCTGTGATGTCATGGGGGAGTGGAAGAGGACTCCAGTGGCAACCTGTGAAGTTCTGGTGAACTCCATGCCAAGAGGGTTAAGGCAGTGCTGGAAAATAATGGTGGCCACACAAATTGTTGACACTTTGGGCCCAATTTGGTCATTTTCACTTAGGGGTGTACTCACTTTTGTTGCCAGCAGTTTAGACATTAATGGCTGTGTGTTGAGTTATTTTGAGGGGACATCAAATTTACACTGTTACACAAGCTGTAGACTCACTACTTTACATTGTAGCAAAGTGTCATGTCTTCAGTGTTGTCACATGAAAAGATACAATCAAATATTTACAAAAATGTGAGGGGTGTACTCACTTTTGTGAGATACTGTATAACAGTATTTTATTTTGTTCTTGACAATTTTAGTATCCTTCCTGTATAGCTACAGTCTGCAGGGGCCACCACAACAAGTTTTCTATGTCCCCAACCACCTTTAAGTGAAAACAAAACATATAGAGGCAAAACCATTATAGACTATACACATACCTACACATCTACATTACAGCTACACAAGTTAATGAAGCGATAACCAATACTATACCTGCCTCCAATTCTTACCTCCTGTTCTGTAAAACAGCCAACTACCAGTGGCATCCTTCAACTTCAGGTATAATTCAGAGAGCACATCACATGCCTTTTACAGGGAAAATGAGACCACAATTATGAAACAATGAAATTAACCAAGCTAGTAGACAGTCATCTGAATATATTCAATTAGTCAAACAACATATGACAGAACAATATTACTTACCACCTCATGAGTCATATTTTCATCTAAATGTCCTGTTCGGCATCCCAATCCTGCTTGAGTGTGAAGCAGCTGCTCTTGGTCATTTGGAGACCTCTCACTCTGGTTTGGGAGAAGGTGGAACAATACCTGAAAAGGCTTTGGTTTGCTGGGTACAGGATATGCACCAGAAAAACGGCGTTTTACTTTGCGATTTACAAACAATTATGGGAAGGATCTAGAAGAAAAGGATTTCTTCTAATTATCAAAAAAGACATAGCCTACCTATATACCGGTAAACTATTATGTTTTAATAGAATACAAAGTGCTAAACCTGGTCATATCTGCCTGAACAGATGTCCTTGCTGTGTGTCCTCCTTGACTGTGTTGTCTGTAAATTAAAAAGTATTTACAAAATATTCTCAGTAAATGGTGTACAAATGTACAACATACAAAATACATACAAAATACTACCTGTTGCTGTCCTGGCTAGACCCAGCTGAACCTCCTTGAAAACTGCTCAACAAGGACACAAGATGCATGGCTGACCTCAGCACTTCCTCATTGCCTGCCTAGTAAAACAGTCATGAATGCAATGTACTCCATATACTGTAGAAACAGAACTGTGACACCCCTTTGACTTCAGTGGAACAAGCTTTTGCCCAGTATAGTAGTGCATGGTGCACCTCAAAGGTTTCAAACATTCAGTTGAACTCTATCTGGTTTAACTGCTATGAGTGACTGCTTACTTCAGCCTGAAGGACTGAAACCCTATTGTAATTGTAAGGATTTTTATTATTCTTTTTTTATTTTATTATTATTCTGCCCTAAAACTGATTGTGCAGACCAAATCATAAGTATTAGAGAGCTGAAACTTTGAGGGAAGGTAGAACCCCAGAGTACTACAGCGTTGCAAAGTTTCGGCCCGTATACAATCTATGGATGTTTTAGATCAATATTTATCTTAAAAAAGTTGAAGTTTTGATTTACCTTTGCAAGGGCACAAAGTGGGCATGGCCACTTTTACTTAAATGGCTACAACTCTTGAAAGGAATGAGAAATTTTCACACACACACACACACACACACACATTATATATATATATATATATATATATATATATATATATATATATATATATTAATGCTCAATGTCCAAAATAACCTTTAACACATGTGTTTTTTGTTTTTTTTTATCTTGTTGAAAGATAGTTTCATAAGACAATCTAGACTTTAACCAATAGGTGTCACCACTGCACTGCTAAAGTTTGTCCCTCATAGCACCATACACGCTGTAGCAGACATTGAGGGGCCCTGAAAAACTATTCAGAAATGCGTGCATCCATATTTGGTTTGATGTGATGCTTAAAGTATGCCTCAGCCTCCGATGGTGATTTAAAAGAAAGTATAGTGTTATCAAAAGTGAACTGTAAATCTGTTGGATGGTTAAATAAATGTTATTTAAATGCAATTTTCTTTCTTATTGTTAGTTAATGGAGGCAAAGATGGATGCAGTTGCAGGTAAAACAGCTTTTAATAATACACAGGTAAACAAATCCAAATCAATAGGCAGATTCAAGGTCAAAAAAGCAGGTAAACAAACATGCTCAAAACAAGAGAAGCACTAAACAAATAAAGGCTTGGTATAGTCAGGTGCACAAAGATAAACTGATCATATACTTTGCGAATTGCTTATGAATAAAACTCTCTTTTTTTAAGAATCCTGAGTGAGTGCACCTGATTGAACACAGGTGACTGTGAGCAGGGTTGCTTGTCTGCTCTGGGGAATGTAGGCTGGGGCGGCCATGATGGTAGGTGTTTGCTGGGAACTGGAATTCATGGACTGCTGTAACCCGACACATCACTTTTAGGGGGACACACGTTAATATTACTTTTGGTTGAGATACCTGCAAAAGAGAAACATATTTCAGTTCAGGAAAGTCTGTAAATTACAGGTCATCACACATTTCAGAACCTTTTCTGTTTTTATTGTAAAATTTTAACCTATTAATTAAAGTGAAAAACAATAAGAATCATTTTAGGGGGCTAAATGAAAAAAAAAATTACAATAACCTGCTTGCATAAGTGTGCACACCTTTGTATAACTGGGAAGGTGGCAGTGTTCAGAATCAACCAATTACATTCAAACTCATGTTAAATACTAAGTTGTATACACCTGCCATCAGATAAAGTGAATGATTACCCCCAAATAAAGTACAGCTGTTCCTATATTTCCTGTGTCTTAAATTTATTACCACATTCCCCCCTTTGAGGATCTCTAACCCTCACTCTTCTCTTAATTTAAGGTATACCTATGTATAAATACTGCCTTTTTCACCCTTTGGCCACCATGAGTCAACTGTCTTATTGTTACTGTTATATACCCTGCGTGCCATCTGTCCAATCTCTCCAGCCCTATATCGTTCACTGCAGATGAGACCTCTACAATTGCCTGACCTGGGTGTCTCTCAAGCAAATTTCAAGCTATCGAAGGTAAAAAGTCTCAAGAGTAAAAAGTCACTCTTGTACTGCTGTCCCATTCAAAATAACATGGCAGCTGTAAAACTGGACGTAATGACCTATCACCAGGCTGAGCAGGACACACATACCAATACACTGTCATGGCTTCTACTTGGGTAGATAACTAATTCAAGGTGCTCAGGTAATTGGCTGATGTGAGTTGTTACTATGTTGTTGAGTACTGAATATCCAGTGGTACAACTGATCATATTCTGCTGACTACATCATGCAATAATAATGCTCCTATTTTTGACTACATTTAATGGTAATATCCTTATTGCGTTCCTATTTTCTCAGATAGGCCTTATTGACCACTACCTTGCATTTTCAGGACTCAAAAGAAAAATTCCCACCCTGCCAGCACTGCGTTCTTGACAGTGGCTACATCTGGCTCAGTTTAATGACAATATGCATCACCGTAACCACAATACACATCATGATATAAGTATAACCCTCCAACAGCCCATTCTGATCCATATGTAGCACTTGTATGCTCTGATACAACTTTATTGAGCTACTGGACCTGTTCTATGTTTGGATGGAGTGGGGTAACTGTGAAAAATTAGACCAGAGACCAGGTTCTTTATATACAAAAGCCAGCAGTTTACTGAAGATCAACAAAGACAATACATTAAACAGACATCAGAACCAATGAATAGTCCTGCAAGTAGCAAAAGGTAGGTAGAACCCACTTTAATCCTTTTTTTCCTCTTTCCCTTTCCTTCACCTAGGTCACAAATAATTTGGTTTACCTAGCTTATTTTATTAGATTAGACAGGTCTAAGTATCTTAATTTAGGTTAATAGGGTGTGCCTATTTTCTCTTTCTCTATTTGCCTTTTTTCTTGCGTTAACTCTTTTTTTCCTTCCCTTACAGGTGAGAAAACATTTATGTCAGTTCCAAATCAAAATCAATTCAAGTAAAACACTCTTAAACCTTGAATCATAACATTCACAATGATGAAACAGAATACAATGTGAAATAACACTTCAGATCCAGTTCAAGTTCAGTTTCACTTATACCTTCAAATTCAATTAAGATCAATAAAGTTCAGTTCAGTTCCAAGGGAAAAAATTAGTCCCAACACTCCTACTGCTCTGGCAGCGAGTTTACCGGCGTCCCATCGCACACAGCAGATCCTCTCTGGCACGAAGAAGCCGACTTGACACTAGCAACTTTGTCCATGGGTTTGCCTCGCCATCTTGTATCCCATGTCTGTGTGTGTGTGTGCGTAGTCCCCACACGCGGCAGACCAAAATCCAATTTCAAACAGGAACATAAACAACAACAACAACAACAACAAAACAAAACCTGACCTGTATAACAGGGCATAAAAGAAATATATTATTCTAACCACATGAATAAAGCAAATACCCCTTTACAATTTCTGTGAAATGTAACATTACTGCTACATTACTGTACATGTTTAACTAGGCCTCAGAATAGTGACAGAAGTACCTCTCTCCTGCCGTCAGGCCGATAACATCTTTTTCCTTTACATAAGCTAAAACTCACATTTAATTAACTTAACACAATATAAATTCACACTTTGCTTCTATAACTTATATAACTATAAGTTATTACTGGTAAATAGTGTTTGCGGCTTTCTCCAGAGTTACATCGTTAGCTCTTTGCTAGCATTTACAGCATTCACTTCACGTCATCACGTGGAAAGTGCAGACACAAAACTCAGGCTAGACCTCAGGCAAAGAGAGCAAGGCCCATGGACAACTCCAGCACTCTGGATTCTTTCTTCAAGAAAGCTTAGTTTCCTTTTAAACATGGATCCTTCACTTAATCAATTTTACATCATATTATTTAATGATATCACTGTCTATGATTTCATTTACAAATTGTTACTTCATTCCGTCTTGACAAAATTGAAACAAACAAAACAACCCCACAAAAAAGTGCATAAAAATCTACATTCCCTAAATCATGTTTTTCTCTGGCTTGCATATATGAACATGCTATAAACATACAACAACAAAAAAATTCACTTCTTGGGTAGAAAACTGTTAAGCGTCTAAGCTTGAGAATTTTTGTTCCTTTCCAATGATTATTTTTATAAATATTATGGTGTTGCTTTTTAGTGTGGTGTTGCTTTTTAGTGTGGTGTTTTGGATGAGTAGTGTTGTGCTCAGTTACCCCCACAAGAGGGCAACACAGTATAACTACCTAGAAATCTGTTGTCAAATGCTAATTGGTCATGTTAACTGGAATGTTATATCAGAAACTATATTTGTGTGCATTAGTGATGCAACACAACTACGTTTACAAATACGAGACATATTATTCGTTTTTCTTTTAGAAAGCATGCCAGAAAGGTGAGTAACTGCCTGATACGGGTTGCTATGGTTTAAATTAAGCTACTAGTTTTTTGTCATTATATAAAGTTAATATATCTCTAGTCGAGAACCAGTTCTGTACTCGAGTGATTTAGCTGAGGTTGAGGAACTGTCAGAGCCAGAATTCACACACCGTACTGACAGATATGCCATTTCTACGTCTGGGTTATTTATTTTTCCTTCTATTTCTGGGGCAATAATGGTAGGGTATATATTTAATTTAAACAGAAGAAGAAAAAAAAAAAAACATTCCCACTTTAGGTTTAAATCCAAATACATATTTCAGCACTATACAGCTGTAGATAGTGGCATTGTGGTACACCCATTGTACGTGTGTATTGCAAGCTTAAAAACAAACATTTCAGAATTTCACACTTATTACCCAAACTAACTAACATTTAGCTTCCCACCCATCATTTCTGGGTCTTATAAGTCATTCTCAAAGAAGGGCTTGTAGTTTGAATTGAATGGGTGTTACTCCAAACTTCAATAACACAACTTACATTAGGAGTTAGTGATGCACTGAAGCAATTTTCTTTGAAAATTGTTAGAAATGGTATTTGCACTTGTTCTACCAAATACATTTGCCTTCTTTTGTGAGTTACGTAAGTAGTGACTGATTTGTTTCGTGTTTGCATGACATCACAGGCATCATTCAGCTGTGCTTGTATCCTCTGAGCTGAAAGAGACTGAGAGACAGAAAGGACAAGCATAGAGACTCATGGTACTGGGTTGCTGGTACTGGGACAACGGCTGCAGTTTGGTGACTTGTCCAATCCCTTTGGTACCTCCATGTCTGAAAAGTAGCTTGGCTCCCACTTTGAGGTACTCTGGATGTTTTATGAACTGGAAGCGTGCCACTGCTTTCTCACCTGTCCGTAGCTCCTCCTGACAGAGAAGGATGAATGACGGATAGATACATTTCTTGGTGTTATATATTTTTCGTTCATATTCATAGACTACCCCAATTTCTGTCGATATAAATGGTACTGAATCAGTCAGAGAGGAATAAAGATGGACAATAAGAAAGCACGTGATCACATAGCAGGCGCTAGCAAGACTAAGCATGCGCATACTACTATGTACGTACACTACCAGTCAAAATTTTAGACACACTCATTCTTTATTTGTATTCCCCCTGTTGGAAACTCTCTATTCTCTATTCCCTCAGATATGTCTAAGTATGTTTAGGTTATAGTTTAATTTCTGTCTCATGAACTTTCCAGAACCTGTCTGATGTGTGCGTGCCAGTAAACATGTCACCATAGGAACTTCCTATTTTCTGTTAAGTGAACCATACCATATATGTTCAGAAACCTGTACGTTCTTGTATTGCCTAAGATGTTTTCAGACAGTTTAACTGCCATGTTATTTCCACACAGCAGTACACCTACCCAGGATATCTGTGAATCTGCAATAAACCAGACGTCTCTCTGAACTGCTCTGGTTGCCAGTGTGTTCATTTAGACTTTCCAGGTCTGCATACTCTCCGTGGTAAACCACATGCGCTAGTTTTTCTTTCGAGTAAATGAACCAAGAGGCTGAAAAGGGTGACGGAGGAAAGGTGAAGATAAAGCTGTTATTTGCTTTATCCCAACCCCCCCCCCCACACACACACACACACACATTTTATAATAATAATAATAATAATAATAATAAAATCAAAATAATTTAGTATTTTAGCATCTTCAAAGTAAACACCCTTTTTGTCTAGAATTTCCAGAAATATATTCTTGGCATTTTCTCAAACGATTTCTTGAGGAATCCCCCTGAGATGCTTTTTAAACAGTATTAAAGGAGTTCCCACCTACGCTGGACACTCATCGGCTGCTTTTTGGAATATTTTGCTCCAAAAAAATGTTAGTGTTCTAATGAAGAAATGAATATGTTGGCGCGATTATTTTTTTTTTGTCTACAACACCGATTTCAAACATTTAATAATACACTTTCAGATCAAAAGGTTTTTAAGCTTATGAGAAACATTTCAGCCGAGTGTCCACAAACATTTGACTGGTACTGTACGTACTACAATACGGACAGTCTCGCACATATTAAAACTGGAGAAGTGTTTAGATCTTACCGCAAAGAACGAATCCAAGTTGCCTAGAAACTCATTAGCTTGTGTTCATACCATGCTGTGGTATGAAAAGTCCACTGCATGCTCCTGATTAATGTCATTGTTAATTTTTGCCCCAAAGCCTTAACATTGTGCCCCTACAATTAAACAATGATTGGCCCGTGTCCTGTATCATAAGTTTCATACTATTTATATAGTATTTGTGTCCACTCAAAGCTTTTATCAGCTAGCGAAGGCATTCTAAGGATCTTGTAAATGAATAAAAAATAAAAAACTAAGCTAACAAATCACATGGTCAGATCAATGCGTGTGAGCTTTAGGCAGCCATCTAGAAGATAATGACATAGCTAATGGTTACTGTAAGCCTAGTAATGTACTGTGTAATATTTTCCCTGGAATTCCTTATCCCAGTGTTCTGTGTTCTACCCGCTACTCTTATCATACAACTGATAAAGTAGAATTACTTTCTCTTACCTTTCTCAGGAAGTGAAACCTTCTTGCCTCTGGGCTCGAGAACCCTTTGAAGTCCTTTTTCTTCTCTTGAAGGCTGATAACAAAAGGAGTCGTACTCTTGCAGTGAGATATACGAATCGTCCTTGGTATGGACTTCGGTTTATTAACGTGTAGCAATGTAACTCGTCCGTTTCGTTTTGTACCAAGTACGCCACCCCAAGAAAAGGGGGATAATAAAGACTATGCCACGTGTAGCTATGCGGCTCGTTTTGTATCCTGCCAACTACGCCACCTGTAGTAATGTGGCTCATTCATTTCGTTTTGAACCAACTTCGCCTCCCCGAGAAAATGGGGAAAATAAAAAGACTACGCCACGTGTAGCAATGTGGCTCGTTTCGTTTAGATACTATAGTGATCCTGCCGACTACACCAAATGTAGCAATGTGGCTCGTTTTACTCTACAACTACTACTGTGTAGCTATGCGGCTCATTTTGTTTTGGACCAACTACGCCACCCCGAGAAAATGGGGAAAATAACCCATATAAAAGACACGCAAGTACGTTCCACGTAGAACAGGCAAGAGGCATGGGTTTCCATATAAAAATACATTTTATTTTAAAGTTTAAAAGACTGGCCAAGAATTATTTTTAAAAAAGGAGCAGCCAACACAATCAGGCATTGGTTAAATAAAACTATCACAAGAGGAAATTAACAATAATCATAGGAGAACTGAGGCTTCCTGTATGAAGGGCAGGCTAGTACGACAGCACCAGCTATACAAAAGGGAAAAGCACCCCACTAATCAGAATCATACCCACAAAATTCACTGCAAATAAACACAGCAATAATGACGACCCTTAATTAAGTAAAGCCAAAGGTGCAGCAAAGAACTCCCCCCAGCCTCAGGAAGCACTCAGCTCCTACAAGGAAAAAACAAAAACACACAAAATCAATTACAATAAGCTCAAAGCAGACAAACAAAACAAACTTACTGTCACAAAAACACAGATAACCTCAAGCTCAAACTGATTACAGGTAGCAAGTTTACCAAGACTGACCAAAACCACTACTACCACATAGCAGTATCAGCATAATTGATAAACTGTTACAACACAGTTGAATTAAAGAAAACTGATCTTAGTGACAGTAACCAACACAAAACAAAATAATGAAACAAAGCAGAACAAAATAAAGCCAAACAATCAAGCAGCCCCAAAGCAGCATCAAGCAGCAACAAAGCAGCAACGTGGCTCCGTGAGTGAGGGGGAGGCGCTATACAGATATCACCACATCTCACTCAGCCCGCCTTAACACATGCCAAATCGAGGACCCTAAGAACAAACAGGTGTTACAACCTCAATTTGGAAAGCATGCAAGATAGTTTAGCTCGAGTAACAGAACTAAACAATTTACCTACCGTGATCTGATGACACGATACTCACGATGGCACATACGAACATCATGATGGCGTCTTTAATAGTTGTGACAGCAACAGCTAGCGTGCCAACCGGAGCTACGTTAAATTACCATGCTACACGGTTGGAAGCCTTGATGGCACACCACACCGATTGTGAGCAGCACATCACACCTGCACACAGTCTCGGTAGCCCAACGTCACACTAAACAAGTAAATCGCATGGTAAATGGACAACGCTAGCATCAAACAGCTAAGCAACAAAGCTAAAAACACATACCTCTGTAGTCCATAGCAACTAAAGGAAGGGGCGGGTTTTCGACCATGACGCATTCTGGGAGGCATAAACAACCACTTATATACTGTGGTAGAGAGAGAGCCCATTGGCCATGTAGTTAATAAGGGTGACGTTTCAACCATGACACACCCCACTACAAAAGTAAAGAACGAAAGGATTACAATTACCTTTAACTCAAAATATAAACAAAAAATAAAATAAGAAAAGCCTTAGACCATGCAGGATCTGAATAGTGGTTTTCTTTCCAAGAAATTAAAACGACAAGACCTTCACCCGAGGAATGGCAAGTCTATGCTGGCTTCTTCCAAGTATTTATACCTTTTTCTACTGCGGTTTCAGGTGCTAGGGTTTAAGCTTGATGATCAAAATATCATGAGGTTTTTGTGCACCAGCTCGCTTTCTGCAGAAAAACTTAGAATATAGCAGTCTTTTCTCAGAAAAGCGTACAGCGCTAGCTCGCTTTCTTAAGAGAAAAACAAGAATGTAGCGGTTATTTCTAAAAAAAAAAAAAAAAAAAAAAACACGTACAGCATAAAGTTCAACATATTGGTAAAGAATGCTTACTTAAGAGAAAAACAGGAAGCTGTGTGGTTTAAGAAACAGAATGCATGTTCTCTCACGTTACACTAATATGCTTCAATGTCATACCTATGCGTGCTATCAATTTCTCCAATTCAGCCTCCTGATTCAAGGCACTCAGCACTCTATCACATTTTTCCATTAAACGATTACTTTCCAATATTAGTTCTTCAGTTCTATTCACATCCAGCGTGTCGAGTTGTAAAGCTCGCAGGTCTCGCTGGAGAACGTCAGGATCAGCCTTCTTAGCGGAAGATTTTCCTATCCGTCTTTCTCCATATCGCTGGATACCTTGGGGCAGGCTTGTTCCCTTTTTTCTTCTTGGACCTCTTTTTCTCCTGACGCGATTGTATTTCCCCGGGCTGTCAAGGTTGAGGTTCTTTTCATAGTTTAATCATAAAACATATTTCAAGGTAGTTATAATATATGAACTTAACATATTTTATCAGCTTGTATATACATTAAGCAAGAAATAACGGCAGGGCTGAGACTACAAATTCCGGAGATCTAGGTCTCCTAGAACAACTGCCAGGCTAAATTAATAATTAAATAGACATCTGTGATCTTATACTCTCTAGAACATTGTGCATGAGTAACCCCCATGTAGGTATGAATCAAAAAATGTGAGAAAAAGAAAGAGAGACACAGGGACGTATGTATGTCATGTATGGCAACAAGTATACAAACACAATCTCACCTTCCCTTGCAGAGCCTCCACTGTGGCCATCTGTGTCACGTTGCCCACGTGCACTGTCACCTGGATGCCCTTGTGGAAAGTCTTAGCATGGAAGAGCAATACAATCTCAGCTTCAAACATCCAGCAGATAGTGGGATTCATCTCCGGACTCACTATCACCATTCCCTACAGTAAAAAAAGAATGTGTACGTAAGAGCACGGAAAAAAAACCAAGCCCTCTAACCGAATCATCCCTTGCACGCAGAGACGCACACAAACCTTTTTGTAACAACGAGCGGTCGAACTCGCCCAGTGCCAGTGTAGCTGCCTGTCCTGCCCGAAGCTCTCTACACGCTGATCCGTTTCCCTGGATGCTGCACACGGTGAGATTGCAGAACTGGCCGTCATCCATTGGCCCTACCGCTAACTGCTCCCCCTCTCGGCAGATCCTGCTGCACTGAAGCAAGGTCGGATTAGGACATGGTTAATTAAAATAAATAAATACATAAATAAATAAATAAAATAAAATTTAAAAAAGCTTCCGCTTCTACATCCACTATGACTCAAAATGTCGTACTTGTTATTACCTGTAAAGAGTTCCACCCACTACAGTCCCAACAGCAGGTACTGTATAAATCTCATGAACCTGCAGGACAAATTAAAACCAGGGTAAATCTCGAGTTCTCGGGTGAAGAAGAATTTCTTTAAAAGAAGGATTAGGGCATGTTCCATATTTGCTTTGTAAGATTGTACGAACCTGGAACTCGGTGAGTTGCTGCATGAGCTCCTCATTCTCTTTGCTGTTGCTGAGGGGAGGCAGGATTTTAAAGAACACCTTGAGCAGCTCTAGGTTCTCCACCGATACTCTGGACAACGTGAAGACCGGCGTGACGCTGTACAGAGCAACAACGGAAAGTCGAAACGAATGAGACAGAGGGTAAAGGACAGCAAGACAGTCAGGTCTGAGAATTGCAAATTATAATTCAGTTTCTTAGTGCAATGAAACGGAATCTTTTCTAACAAGACATCAAAAGTAAAAAATAAAATAAAATAACAAATAAATAAACACCAAGACCAATTCGGGTTAAAACTGTTGAATATGCCCTGTTTCCAGTGCTTATTATTATAGTGGTTTAAATAAATAAATATATAAATAAATAAATATATAATCCACCTGGGGGACTGTGCAAACTGCTGGGCCGCAGTGACTGCATCGCCTTCGTTGTTCACCACAAGTGGAATTTTGTTGCAGCCGGGCTGCTTGAGGACACGCTCCAGCTGCCGCACAGTTCTCTCCACCGTGCCTTTTGTGCACAGATCCACCTTACTGACCACGATGAAGATCGGCACCTTCAGAGCCATCGCCAGTCTGAAGTGCTCCCGCGTGGTGCCCACTGAAAATCAGATCATCGCATTTGCGTGGGTGATCACTTGTTGTAGACTTGACATGTATAAATCTACACACGTTATTTTGAACTTTAGCACTCCTCACAGGAAAACAAAGAAATCTAATGCATGTTTATGCTTTCAAGAGTAATAGATATTTCAGGATGCATCTCGGCAGTCATCGTAAGGGAGAATCGTGGCGAAGACAAAAGATGTCGACTTTGTATACAATTACATAAACACTGGAGACCTTATCCTAAAGGATATTCTATAGTCCATAATGAACAAGTTCCAGAAGCAGCTGTATTTTTTACATGTATATTTGTAGGTAATACGTGAGCTATTCATATAGATGTGTGTTTGAACAGCAGCTCTGAGAGCAGAGAGGATCTAGAGAGGTCACGTCAGGGTTGACAAATACAATTATATCAGAACAGAACATACCTGTCCACTAACCAAAGACAACAATATCAAGGAAAGCTATATCACAACCTAGAGAAGAACAAAGCCTTTTTTCCCCCTAAACCTAATGCTAAAAAAAAAAAAAAAAAAAAGAACAAAATAAACTGATGCCTCATTTATTGCCTTACGAGAACCTACTGCTACTCGTATATATATATATTTTTCATCCTTCGGTCACCCTTGTTTCCCTGAGCTCGTGCCACGACTTTGTTATGTAAAACATGTTTTTGGTTTTCTCAAACATAATCTGAATGCTTTTTTCCCACCCTTGCTCCACATCTATACAAATGCTTTCCTGGGTACTCCGCTAGGTCTTTTGATGTAGCACTGAATCCAGCATGAAGGTTGTAGAATGCAATGATCAGACGTATACTTTTGTTACAATTCTAAATGATTTCTGCCTGCTGATAAAGACAATTCTGCTCTGGGGTGCATCTCAGGCCAGAAGGCAGGACTGCAGGAGAATGAAATTTGATTTAACAGTGGACATAAAATGTCATATGCTACCACACAGAACGACATTATTATTTAAAAAGTGATCGTACAGAATCAATATTATACAAAAGATAGAAACTACAGCACCCAAATAGCCTGGGTTGGGACCTGACCCTAGCCTTAACCCATAAGACAGTACAATAAAGAACACCTCATTAAATGTCATTAAAGACGTTCATTGAATGTCATTAAAACCCATTAGGGACAACACAACAACGTGATCTATACAACTTCCTGTTGTGCGATAATGGCAAGTGGTGCTTAATTCCACCAAGAACAGAACATCCCTGGATTTTAAACAAAATAGTCCTCTTCAGTGCTGCCTGGTTCAATGCAAATAAGATACAAAGCAAATGGCTTGACAGCAATAAAAAGGAAATGGTCTGGCAAAAGCAGGAAGCACAGTTTTTGCTTTTTTTAAAATATACAGTAAAAATAAACTTGATATCAACTTAAGCTCTGGACATATGACATATAAACCCTGATCCCTCACCTCTCCTTTGCCGTTAAAGCCCAGGATCTCAAGGCTGATACTGGAGGTCCTTCCTGTCCGAATCTCATGGAGATGCCCAAAGAGGTGTAGTCGTGCTCTGCCCCTACCGTTGTCCAGCTCCCCTTGAGTAAGCTGGGAGGAGTGTGGACTTCCCTGAGGTCACGTTGCCCAGCACAGCTACCCAGTCCAGGAACTATGAATACAACCGTATTAAAGTGTCAGAGAACTTGTTCATCGCATTAGGGCTGCACAATTAATGGAATATCGATTGCGATTACGATTTTGACTGCCCACGATTAAATGAACATGATCGACTGCGATATTGAAGTTCGGCCTCTGCTCATAGAACAATCCGCTGTTTTCTCCACTCAAATCAAGCGCTTCCTACACTTACAGCCAATCACACAGGGCGACGCAGGGATGACGTCATTTCGTAATGCCAAAACCAGGAAATGGAGTTTCTCTGCGAGCTCCAGCGCTTGTGCAAGGGGAAATCATGACACTAGCTAGCACGATGCTAAATGGCACTACAGAGGGAAACTCAAGGCTCTGCAGAGCGACCATTTCACTAGCATTTGTGACTGAAAAGTATTTTGTGCGACTGTGAATAAATATTTATCCGCACCGGTGCGAGTGACCTGTTCGGAGTTGTATAATACAATCAGAATAAAAACTACAGGAAGTCCAAAATGCATCTACACCGAGAAAGAGTTACTTTCACACTGCTTTTCATCTCCTCAGTCAACCGAGAAAAGTGTGTAAATACTGCAGAGAAGCCATTATGATGAAGAGAGTAACTCTACATCATCGGTTTCTCTGAACTCTCCGAGCTCACAGCCGCCATCTTTTATTGATCCCGCAAAATGGCCTGAACTTTCACCTGCTCGTGTAGACACAGCGGCTGCGCGCGGAGTAAATTAATAATAATGCTAACGCTACAAGGTGGGTTTAATTCAAACTCCTTTATTAAAAAATTCCTCACCAATCATAATCAAGAGTAGCAACTGTTCAGAAGGAGTACGCTGCTGCTCTCCTCCACGCTCTTCACCAACTCTAATACATAGCGTATTCACTTCATTTAAAACTCACGGTTGCCAGATATCATTAGAATAGTCAGTACCAGTTTCCATGTTTTGATATAAGACCCCTCAAAAAACACAATATTATCAGCAAACATGGCAACACTGTACTGGGGAAACCGATCTAAAAGGAACAACTGATAAATAAACAAACAGAAAACTAATAAAATGTCAAGATAGAAAATGTGCTTAGTAATAAACAAATAATTTAATATTAAAAATAGATATAATAAATTCATTAAATATATCTAAAATGAGAAATGAAATAATGTTTAATTACTGTGGGTTGCATTTAATATCAATTTGACATTAAGCTTAGTTCGCTATCTCCTTAGAAAGCTATTAGCCTTTTTCCTAATATAGATCATGCCTGTGTTAGTCTACTTTTAATTAGGACTCTTTATTGTTTAAGATATTTAAAAACAAATATTTTATGCTTGTTTATGCTTGTATCAATTAACCAACAGTATTTGTCATTGCTTTTATTTTAACTCAATTAACAGTGAGCGGAGAGCTTACATTTAACTGTTTATGACCTCCTGATTAAAGTTTAAATAAAAAAAGATTGGTATCTGGATCGTCCATCCATCCATCCATCCTCAACCACTTATCCATAATCGGGTCGCGGGGGTAGCAGCTCCAGCAAGGGACCCCAAACTTCCCTTTCCCGAGCCACATTAACCAGCTCTGACTGGGGGATCCCGAGGCGTTCCCAGGCCAGTGTGGAAATATAGTCTCTCCACCTAGTCCTGGGTCTTCCCCGAGGTCTCCTCCCAGCTGGACGTGCCTAGAACACCTCCCTAGGGAGGCGCCAAGGGGGCATCCTTACCAGGTGCCCGAACCACCTCAACTGGCTCCTTTCAATGCAAAGGAGCAGCGGCTCTACTCTGAGTTCCTCTCGGATAGCCAAGCTCCTCACCCTATCTCTAAGGGAGAGGCCAGCCACCCTCCTGAGAAAACCCATTTCGGCCGCTTGTACCCGTGATCTAGTTCTTTCGGTCACTACCCAACCTTCATGACCATAGGTGAGGGTAGGAATGAAAATTGCCTGGTAGATCGAGAGTTTTGCCTTCTGGCTCAGCTCTCTTTTCGTCACAACGGTACGGTAAAGCGATTGCAATACCGCTCCCGCTGCTCTGATTCTCCGGCCAATCTCCCGCTCCGATGTCCCCTCACTCATGAACAAGACCCCGAGGTACTTGAACTCCTTCACTTGGGTTATGTTCTCATTCCCTACCCGGAGTATGCACTCCATCGGTTTCCTGCTGAGAACCATGGCCTCAGATTTAGAGGTGCTAATCCTCAGCCGCTTCACACTCGGCTGTGAACCGATCCAGTGAGTGCTGGAGATCATGGGCCGATGATGCCATCAGGACCACATCATCTGCAAAAAGCAGCGATGAGATCCTCAGGTCACCAAACCGCAACCCCTCCCCACCATGACTACGCCTCGATATCCTGTCCATGAATATCACAAACAGGATTGGTGACAAAGCGCAGCACTGGCGGAGACCAACCCCCACCTGGAACAAGTCCGACTTTTTGCCGAGCATCTGGACACAGCTCTCGCTTTGGGCGTACAGAAATTGGATAGCCCTAAGAAGGGAACCCCTCACCCCATACTCCCTGAGCACCTCCCACATTAGACCCCTGGGGACCCGGTCATACGCCTTCTCCAGATCCACAAAACACATGTAGACCGGTTGGGCATACTCTCAGGCCCCCTCCAAGATCCTTGCGAGAGTAAAGATCTGGTCCGTTGTTCCACGACCAGGACGGAATCCGCATTGTTCCTCCTCAATCCAAGGTTCGACTATTGGCCAAACCCTCCGTTCCAGCACCTTGGAGTAGACTTTACCAGGGAGGCCGAGAAGTGTGATACCCCTATAATTGGCGCACACTCTCTGGTCCCCCTTTTTAAACAGGGGAACCACCACCCCGGTCTGCCACTCCTTGGGCACTGTCCCCGACTTCCACGCAATGTTAAAGAGGCGTGTCATCCAAGACATCCCCTCCGCACCCAGAGCTTTCAGCATTTCTGGATGGATCTCATCAATCCCCGGGGCTTTGCCACTGTGTAGTTGTTTGACTACCTCAGTGACCTCCACCACGGAAATTGACGATGATCCCCCATCAGCCTCCACCTCTGCCTCTACCATAGAGGGCGTGTTACTCGGATTCAGGAGTTCCTCAAAGTGTTCCTTCCACCATGCAATTACTTCCTCAGTTCAGGTCAACAGCATCCCATCCTTACTGTATACAGCTTGGATGGTTCCCCGTTTCCCCTTCCTGAGGTGGCTGATGGTTTTCCAGAAACACCTTGGTGCCGACCGAAAGTCCTTCTCCATGTCCTCTCTGAACTTCTCCCACACCCACTGCTTTGCCTCTTTCATGGCAGAAGCTGCAGCCCTTCTGGCCTGTCGGTACCTTGCAACTGCCTCCGGATTCCTCCGGGATAACCCATCCCGGAAAGCCTCCTTCTTCAGTCAGACGGCTTCCCTGACCACCGGTGTCCACCACGGTGTTCGAGGGTTACCGCCCCTTGAGGCACCTAAGACCTTGAGAACACAGCTCTCCACCGCAGCTTCAGCAATGGAGGCTTTGAACATTGCCCACTCAGGTTCAATGCCCCCAACCTACACAGGGATGCCAGAAAAATTCCACCGGAGGTGTGAGTTGAAGATCCCACGGACAGGAGCCTGGATTCAGCCAAAAAAAAAAAAAATATATATATATATATATATATATATATATATATATATATATATATATATATATATATATATATATACCGCTGGCAACAAAAGTGAGTACACCCCTAAGTGAAAATGACCAAATTGGGCCCAAAGTGTCAATATTTTGTGTGGCCACCATTATTTTCCAGCACTGCCTTAACCCTCTTGGCATGGAGTTCACCAGAGCTTCACAGGTTGCCACTGGAGTCCTCTTCCACTCCCCCATGACATCACGGAGCTGGTGGATGTTAGAGACCTTGTGCTCCTCCACCTTCTGTTTGAGAATGCCCCATAGATGCTCAATAGGGTTTAGTTCATCACCTTCATCCTCAGCTTCTTTAGCAAGGCAGTGGTCGTCTTGGAGGTGTTTTTTAGGGTCATTATCATGCTGGAATACTGCCCTGCGGCCCAGTCTCTGAAGGGAGGGGATCATTCTCTGCTTCATTATGTCACAGTACATGTTGGCATTCATGGTTCCCTCAATGAACTGTAGCTCCCCAGTGCCGGCAGCACTCATGCAGCCCCAGACCATGACACTCCCACCACCATGCTTGACTGTAGGCAAGACACACTTGTCTTTGTACTCCTCACCTGGATGCAGCCAAACATGCTTGACACCATCTGAACCAAATAAGTTTATCTTGGTTCCAGTAATCCATGTCCTTAGTCTGCTTGTCTTCAGCATACTGTTTGCGGGCTTTCTTGTGCATAATCTTTAGAAGAGGCTTCCTTCTGGGACGACAGCCATGCAGACCAATTTGATGCAGTGTGCGGCGTATGGTCTGAGCACTGACAGGCTGATCCCCCACCCCTTCAACCACTGCAGCAATGCTGGCAACACTCATACGTCTACTCATTGAGGGAACCATAAATGCCAACATGAACTGTGACATACTGAAGCAGAGCATGATCAGTATGCAGTATTCCAGCATGATAACGACCCCAAACACACCTCCAAGACAACCACTGCCTTGCTAAAGAAGCTGAGGGTGAAGGTGATGGACTGGCCAAGCATGTCTCCAGACCTAAACCCTATTGAGCATCTCTGGGGCATCCTCAAGCGGAAGGTGGAGGAGCACAAGGTCTCTAACATCCACCAGCTCTGTGCTGTCATCATGGAGGAGTGGAAGATGACTCCAGTGGCAACCTGTGAAGCTCTGGTGAAATCTATACCCAAGTAGGTTAAGGCAGCACTGGAAAATAATGGTGGCCACACAAAATATTGACACTTTGGGCCAAATTTGGACATTTTCACTTAGGGGTGTACTCACTTTTGTTGCCAGTGGTTTAGACATTAATGGCTGTGTGTTGAGTTATTTTGAGGGGACAGCAAACTTACACTGTTACACAAGCTGTACACTCACTACTTTACATTGTAGCAAAGTGTCATTTCTTCAGTGTTGTCACATGAAAAGATATAATCAAATATTTACAAAAATGTGAGGGGTGTACTCACTTTTGTGAGATACTGTGTGTATATATATATATATATATATATATATATATATATATATATATATATATATAGTGGCAAGAAAAAGTATGTGAAACATTTGGAATTTCATGGTTTTCTGCATAAATTTGTCATAAAATGTGATCTGATCTTCATCTAAGTCCAGGGTATTGACAAATATAATGTGTCTAAAATAATAACACAAAAAAAATCAGATTTTTCATGTCTTTATTGAGAACAACCAAAAAAACTTCATAGTGCTTGTGGAAAAAGTATGTGAACCCTTGAGTTAATGACCTCAAAAAAGCTAGTTGGAGTCAGGTTTTAGCACACATGGAGTCTCGTTAAGAAAATGAGTTTGGAGGTGTGGACTACAGCTACTTTGACTGATAAAAACCCCTCAAACTTTTGGAGTTTACTCTGCACAAGAGAAACACGCTTATGTGAGCGATGCCTTGACAAAAAGAGCTTTCAGAGGATCTACGATCAAGAATTGTTGACTTACATAAAGCTGGCAATTGTTACAAAGTGATTTCAAAGACTTTAGAAATTCATCAGTCTACAGTTTGGCAAACATTCTACAAATGGAGACACTTTGGGACTGTTGCTACTCTACCAAGAAGTGGGCGCCCAGTCAAAATGACACCAAGAGCACAACGAAGACTCATCAATGAGGTAAAGAAACAACCCGAATGACAGTCAAAGATTTGAAGGCATCATTGGAACTGGCTAACATCTCTGTTCATGTGTCTACAATACGTAAAACATTGAACAAGCAGGGTATCTACAGCAGGACACCACGAAGGAAGCCACTGCTTACTAAAAAGAACATTGATGCACGCCTGAAGTTTGCAAAAGACCACATTGACACTCCACAGCGGTATTGGAAAAATGTTTTGTGGACTGAAGAAACTAAGATTGAACTATTTGGAAAAACCACACAGCAATACATCTGGTGTAGAAAGGGCACAGCATATCACATTGATATATTCCAAAGGATATCAGACAATTCTTCAGAATAATGTGAGAATGTCTGTACGTCAGCTGAAACTGTGTAGAACTTGGGTGATGCAACAGGACAATGACCCAAAACACCGGAGCAAGTCCACAACAGAATGACTTCAGAAAAACAAAATCCGCCTTTTGGAGTGGCCAAGTCAGAGCCCAGACCTCAACCCAATAGAGATGCTATGGAATGACTTGAAGAGAGCCATACACATGAGACGTCCAGAGAATATGACCGAGCTGAAGCAGTTCTGCCAGGAAGAATGGGCTAAAATTCTTCCTGAACGATGTGCAGGTCTGCAGAGACACCCCACATGTGAACCTCAGAGAGCACGCCAAGTTCGTGTCCAAGGTCTATGAGACAGCCTCTCAAGCCAAGTTCCTGTCAGAAGTTGACGAGATGGCCCACAGCGTTATGCTGGCCTGTCACTCTGCCTTCCTGTTCCACTGAGGACGTCTCTCTGCCTTCCTGTTTCACCGTGTATGAGCCCATTTGGTAGTGGAATACATGGCAATTTTACATATGTATAATATTTACATACGGTATAAAAACTTCACACTATTCACACATGATTTCATAGTTTCTTTTATTAAATATCAAAAATCTAAAAAGGTGTGTGTCATAAATGACACCTACATGAACACCTTACAATTGGTTGTGTGACTGTAAGTCATTCCCTTCAAATGCTATTCAGCTTTAAATTATGGTATATTTCGTGTATGAGCCCATTTGGTAGTGAAATACATGGCAATATTCACACATGATTTCATAGTTTATTTTATTAAATGAAGATATTTATTCTCGCTCTTACTTCTGAGAGACCCTGCCTCGCTAAGATACCCTTTTTATAGCCAATCATGCTGCCAATTAACCTAATTAGTTGCAAAATGTCCAGCTGTTTCTTTTAGTAACACTTTTCCAGCCTTTTGTTGCCCTGTCCCAACTTTTTTGAGACATGTTGCGGCCATCAAATTCAAAATTACCTAATTTTTGTTCCTTAAAATGGTACATTTCCTCAGTTTAAACATTTTATATGTTTTCTATGTTCTATTGTTAATAACATATGGGTTTATGAGATTTGCAAATCAATTGCATTCTGTTTTTATTTACATTTTACACAGTGTCCCAACTTTTTTGGAATTGCGGTTGTAGACACCAGTAAATCTTACACTTCATTGCAAGCATTGGAAACTTTGTATTAAAAATCCTGTTCATTGTATCCATTGCTAAGCTTAAAGTACCTCAATTGCTGACCCATTATGTGGAAAATATTCTAGAAACAAAATGTACAACATACCATGTTGGAGGGAACATGAAACAAATATCTGATTTCATAAAACATAATTTTCTTATATTCTTTGCCAGATTCAGCAACCTGCGGGCCTTGTAATGGCAAAGACTGCACAGGAAACATCCTGGAAGAGATCACTGCACAGAAGAAACTAACATCAGGATATTTTGGTTTCTCGAAACCAAAAGGTAATGTGTAAAATCTGGTCAGCAATGAAATAAAGACAGAGGTAATCTAATAAAATTAGGAAGGAATTCAAAGGAATAAAGAATAAAATGCATTTTATATAACTATGTAGAAAAGATAGCAAACTAACATGCACTGCAAGCAATAAGAGGAACATACTGCATGTCATTGGGTAGGTAGAGAAGCAAGATGGTTTTAAATTGGGGAGGGGCAGTGAAGGCACAGAGAAGGAGAGGAAGAGGGTTCTATAGTTTTGGGGCAGCAACATAAAAAGTCCAATCTCCCATTGTGTAGAGCCGAGAAGAAGGGACAGCGAGCAGGTGAGCTGAAGATCTGAGAGTATGTGCTGATGAGTGTGGAATAAGGAAGCTAGCAAAGTAGGTGGAGACCAGACCATGAAGGGACTTAAATATCAAAAGAAGTATTTTGTACTCTACACTCCTGGGCAAAAATAAGTCCAAAATGGCAAATTAAATAATTAAACAAATGCAATCTTGAGACCTCATGTGCCACCATTTGCTCGTTTACTTTTTCTGCAGTGAACTGTTTGGGGGAAAAGCTAGAAAAAGGGAAATTTACTTCTTGCATGCAAGGGTAAAATCATTACCAGTCTTACATGGCTTATCCACATACTGATACTATGGGCATATGACTTGGTTCAGAACAAAGAAGTCAATAAGCCATTGCCTAAGTTTCAGTTAGACACATAAAGTCAGTGCTTTGGTTCATACAGTGCCCTCTACTAATATTGGCACACTTGCTAAATATAAGCAAAGAAGGCTGTGAATAACTGTCTTTATTGTTTAAACTTTTGATCTTTTGTTAAAAAAATTCAAAAAATACTCTGCTCTCATGGGTATCAAACAATTGCAAATACAACACAGGTTTATCAAAAAAAAACAAAAACTCTGTTAAATATAGGTGTGCAACAATTATTGCCACCCTTTAAGTCAATACTTTGTGCTACCTCCCTTTGCCAAGATAATGTCATATCCCAGCCCAGCCACGACTCAATTTCCCAAGAAGCAACACACACCCCTTACACACGCATGCGCTCACCTTCCCCGGAGTTCTAATCACACACACCTGTCACCAATCTCACACACACTCACATCACAGCATATAGAGACTCTTTCACCACAATGACTTTGCAAAGTATACGTTCAGTAGACTTGTTCTCTGTCATTTTCCAAGCTGTTGATTCCCTGTGTTTGTTTGCTTAGTTTCATCGACCTTATCTTCCGTTCCGACTACGTATTCTGCCTTACCCCTATTGTTTTGTTTGCCGATCGCCTGACCTCTGCCTGCCTTACGACTACGAACTTTGATCACCCCCTTTGCCTACGTATTCATCCTGCCGCCAGCTTCTGCTTCCGTGCTCCCTACAGTACGTGACAGATAAGAGTTCTGAGTCTTCTCCGATAATGCTTGATGAGGTTGGAGAATACATGGCAAGGGATCTGAGACCATTCCTCCATCAAGAGTCTCACCAGATCCTTCAAATTATGAGGTCCATGCTGGTGGACTGCCAGAATATTAAATAAAAAATAAATTCTGTTTACAATGAAATTTTTTTATTTAAAAAAATGTATACCAATTTTATTCACTCTGAGAAACAAATCAAATCATTTGTATCTTCACATTTCATTTCATCTTAAGGAAAATGCAGTCATGGAGGAATAATTGATCCATCAAGTTGGTGGCAAGGTGGAATAAATAAGGATGCTTCAGATTCCAGCCATGGTCATCTACATGAAGTGGCAGCATCGGTAGCCACTGCTGCTACCAGAGAACTACTGCAAGACATTAGAGCAGCAGTTGGAGATTCTGAGTTTCTTAGGTATCAGAGAAAGTCTTTCAATGTATTAAATAAGATTTAAGAAATGATACACAGTGCTGATCTCATACAGATCTTTAAACAAAATACAACATAAAACAAAGGCAACCTGAGTAAAGACACATTACAGTTTTTTTTTATTATTGAAGCAAAAAAAAAAGTTATCCAACACCTATTACCTTGTGAAAAACTAATTTCCCCCTTAAACTTAAAATCTGGTTGTGCCATCTTTAGCTTTAACTGCAACTAAACACTTCCGATAACTGGAGATCAGTCTTTCACATCACTGTGGTGGAATTTTGGCAAGTCTTCTTTGCAGAACTGCTTTAGTTTCGCCACACTGGAGGGTTTTCGAGCATGAACTGCCCATTTAAGTTTCTGCCACAGCATCTCAATTGGGTCAAGTCAGGACTTTGACTAGGACACTCCAAAACTTTATTATACTTATTTATTTATTTTAGCCATTCAGAGGTGGACTAACTCCTATGCTTTAGATAAACTTACGGCCTGAAGACCGGACATTCTCCTTTAGGATTTTCTGGTAGAGAGCGAGCAGAATTCATGTCTTTTTTTATCCAGAAGGCCCTGAAGCAGCAAAGCATCCCCACACCATCACACTTCCACCACCATGCTTGACCGTAGGTAAGATGTTCTTTTTGTGGAATTCAGTGTTTAGTTTACGCCAGATGTAATGGGACCCCTGTCTTCCAAACAGTTCCACTTTCCACTCAGTCCACAGAACATTCTCCTAAAAGGTTTGAGGATCATCAGGGTGTGTTTTGGCAAAATTCAGATGAGTCTTAATACGCTTCTGGTTTGGCAGTGGTTTTCACCTCACCATTCTTCCAAGGATGCCATTTTTACCCAGTGTCTTTCTAATAGTGGAGTCATGAACTCCATATGACCTTATTGATGCAAAAGAGGCCTGTAGTTCCTTTGATGTTGTCCTTGGGCCTTTTGTGACTTCCTGGATGAGTAGTTGCTGTACTCCTGGAGGAATTTTGGAAGGTTGGCCACTTCTGGGGAAGTTCAGTACTGTGCTGAGTTTTTCCATTTGGAGATAATGGCTCTCACTGTGGTCCTTTGGAGTCCCAGAGCCTTTGAAATAGCTTTGTAACCCTTCCCAGATTGATGTATTTCAATAAAAATTTTTCCTCATTATTTCTGGAATTTCTTCCAACTTTGGCATAGTGTGTTACTGGGTAAGACCTTTTAACCAACTTCATGCTGTTGAAAGGGTTCTATTTATGTGTTGGTTTGATTGAATTTGGTGGGGGGGGGGGGAGGGGATACAGTTTCACACAGGCCCAGTTGATGTTGGAGAACTTTTTTTGCTTCAATATATAGCATTATCATTTTAAAATTTTACTTTGTGTTTACTCAGGTAGCTTTAGTTTTATCTTAGATTTTATTTTAATTTCTGAAACAATTTAGTATGAGACAAACACAAAAACAGAAGTAATCAGGATGGGGGTAAATACTTTTTCACAGTACTATACATAAATAAAAGCATACACACATGCCCAATCCTATGTACATGTTAGGTGTGCCATGTCCATTTGCCTCTTTGGGTGATGTTTCTAGCTTCATGTTTTCGATGTTATTCACAACCATATTCTGATGATTCCTCTAACATAGTGTTAAATAGGGTTAATCACACATTTTAAAATTATAACAGTTTATATGGTAGTTATTTTCTCTGCCTTCCCTTTAGCATTGAACCCAGGTTCATCTGCTCAGTAGTACAGTTATGTGTGTGATTCCTCATCCTTCAGACTGATGGGACTCAGCCAGACGTCAGTGCTGTGTTTTGTTATTGACACCACTAGCAACATGTCTGAAGACATTGACGAAGTCAGGAGAGTTACTTCATCCATCATTGACAGTAAAACAGGCACTGCAGCTCAACGTTCAGAATACATCCTGGTACCATTTAATGACCCTGGTAAGTTTGATTGCTCTTTATAAGTAATTCAGTCTAAATTGCATGTTGTATTGTATTGCTATTATTAACTTTAACAGAGAGGAAAAAAGAAAGACTGGTGAGAGAACAGTTGTATGTGATTACATACTGTAGTATATATGTTCCTTATGAAGGACTGCCGCTGGAGTAATTGCAGATGGTACTAAGAGCATATATGAGATAACTAACTGCTATGTATGAAGCTATCTATTCACAGGACCAGAGCTGGGGATGGAGAGAGGAGACAGAAGTTCCTTGTCCCGTGACCCCCGACTTGTGTACCAAGGGGTGTTCCATCCCTGGAGTGAAGGGTGAGGCGTTACCGCCTCAACGTGGGGTGGTGGTCACCATGAGCAGCGAGAGAATGGCTGAAGCAGCTGACTACAAGAGAATGGTTGAAGCATCTGACTACAAGAGAATGGCTGAAGCAGCTGACTACAAGAACATGCGACCCCCCATCCCCGAGGATGCTCTAGGATCCTCCGATGACGAGGTGGCGGGGAACACGTGAAGGTCCTGTATGAAGCTGTCAACGGGGGGTCTGCTCTCAAGAGACATTACCGCAGAACTCTCAATTCAATGGCAGGCCAGGATGAGAAGACGATGTGATGAGCCATGCCCTGGGTGTAAGTGCTAGCCTAACCTCTCCCCAAGGGTGGCCCAAGGGTACGTAAAGTGCCTGGGCCAAAGACAGCCAGCATACAGAGAGATACTGCCAACAGAGATTGTCAATTTGGGTTGTTATAAAATGTTTGTGATATGACATGTGATGTGCAACAAAGTGTGACGCAATCAGGCACGAGAGAAGTATAACGGTGCTGTCGAGCACATGGTGCTGGCAGGGTGGGAATTTTTCCTCCTTAGAGGTTTTTTCGCCCACCCCTGAGTGCGAGGTTTGGTTTTTGGGGAGAAGCAACACACTGCACAGTCCCGAAAAATACAAAACTGAGGGCTGACAGGCCCAGTTGAGAAAGATAGGGACGTGTAGATCCAATCAAGTAGTTACTCGTAGCAGCCACTTATACTAACGACAGTAGTAGTAATAATCACTATTTAGGGGGTACACAGTTAATCAACGTGTAATCAAAGGAGTCAGGATTCAAAACAATATATATATGTGTAGTCTGTGAGGCTTTATAGCCTCAGAGGGGGAAATGTTGTATATAAAATATACATGAAATAAACACGAGGGAGACCTAGTATGAGTAATAGGTACCATCAATTATTGAGAATTCACTGGGCTGGTGGACTGTATGAACAGATATTCACCTAAGACACAACACACAGATAAGCAAGGTGCAGGGGTATAACAATACATGTATTTGATTAGGAGTCAGCAGGTCTCAGAGCGTAGGTGGAGTACGTCTGCACGCAGGCAGAAGGTCAACTAAGAGACACACACACACACACACACACACACAGAGGCCTGGTGTGTATGCAGAAAACAGAAATTAATCTGTTTCATATTCTGTTTCATATTCTGTTTCATGAAAAACTATTATAGGGTAATGTACATGCAAGCACTATAAACAAAAAAAAGAAATGTAGAACAAACATAAAATTTACTCATGATGTAGAGATGGTGTGTTTGAAAGTGTCCGTTCTCAACGAAAATCCAGTCAGGAAGCGACACAGACAAGGTCAAGTTTTTTTTTAAAAGAGTGAACCAAGACAAAATATATTTTGGAGCCGGAACTGCACCTGCGTGATAAGGGTCCTCAACAGTGCCAATTGATGTACGTTATGGTGTTCCATGGTAGGATAGCTAACTCTAAACATATTGATGTCTGGGTCATCCTGACCCTAAGAAAACTGTATAAATAGAAGAGCTTCAGCTCTGGTTTTTTAGATCGCATTTTGGGACATCTCAAACTGTGTGGATCTCGTGTGGTGGAACGGAACAAATAAACCTGGACCCTTGCTTCTTCTCACTCACGGCTGGTGTCTTATTTTTCTTTCTCCAATTGAATATGTGAGTATCTGTTTCTATGTTAAGTGTCTTCAGGTAATAGGCAAAATTTGAGCCAGCACATATTAAATAGCTAAGTAAGTGTCACGTTCTGTCACATCAAAGAGGAGGAGACAGATGCAAACGCAGTTTAAGAAGTTTTAATATATATAGGTGCATCACAAAAAAATGTTAATATCGTGGAAAAGTTCATTTTTTTTCCTTAATTTAATTCAAAAAGTGGAACTTTCATATATTCTAGATTCATTATACATAAAGTGAAATATGTCAAGCCTTTTTTGTTTGTTTTGTTTTAATCTTGATGACTACAGCTTACAGCTCATGGAAATCAAAAATCCAGTATCTTAAAATATTAGAATAAAGAATTTATAATACAAAAATTTTGACCTGAGAAGAGCTCTAATCAGCTAATTAACTCAAAACACCTGCAAGTGTTTCCTGAGCCTTTAATCTCTCAGTCTGGTTCAGGACACACAACCACAATCATGGGGAAGATGAAAGTAAATTTTGCATTTCATTTGGAACTCAAAGTCTCAGAGTCTGGAGGAAGAGTGGAGAGGAACAGAATCCAAGATGATTTGGGGTGCCATGTCATCTGCTGGTGTTGGTCCACTGTGTTTTCTCAAGTCGAGAGTCAATGCAGCGTCTACCAGGAGATTTTAGGGCACTTTATGCTTACATCTGCTGATAAGCTTTATGGAGATGCTGGTGTCATTTTCCATCAGGACTTGGCACATGTCCACAGTGCCAAAACAACTAGTATCTGGTTTGTGACCATGGTATTACTGTGCTTGATTGACCAGCCGATGTGCTTGATCAGTAGCAAAGGGAACACCAGACACTAGATATGAGAGGGGTATAAATAAGACCGGCTCCACCTGCCCTCCCTAAGCAGGTTCTGATCACTGCACATAATCTTGAACACCTAATTCTAATTTCAAGATTTGAAGGTGTGATAAACGGTGTTGGGTAGGTTACTCAAAAAATTTAATCCACTACAGATTACTAATTACTAAATTGTAATCTAATTACATTACTGATTACTGCATGTAAAAAGTAATCAGATTACTAATAACTTTACTTTCAGGTTACTTTCAAAACATACAAAAATACACTGCAAAGTGAAACTCATGGTATGACATGATCAGAAAAAGTTGGATTTATCATAAAACATGCCTTGGTTGTTGTCACTGTTGATCTATCAGACCAATAAAATATAAAACTTTTCTAACTAGGCTCGTTTGGTTTCGCTAGCCAAGGGGAGGCACAGCTAAGCTATCATTGTATGGGTTTAGCTGCTACAGTGCCATTATCTTTCCTCTGCTCATAGCATGTTCACGTAAACTGGAAGTCATGTAGACATTTACACACCTTGTCTTCCTGCTCAGCATCAGAGGATGTTAGTGTTTTCGTTTCAACCCCTTTACCGGTAAAAAAAAATAAATTTAAAAAATCTGCGTATATCATTTGGCAGAATTGAGAGCTGTCAGCCAATAAGACACGAGTATTTCCACGTATTTTCCTGTAAACACTGTCTGATTGGTCTCGCCTCCGTTCACTGAAGATATAAAATTACAACACGGCCGTCTTCTTTTACTGACGTTCAGTTGCGTAATGACAAACCGCTCCAAGTGGAGATTTATACGGGGCTAAAGAAAAAGTCTTCAGGGGAAAACATGATTTATTTTAAAAATACATTTTACTTAATATTGTTTTCTTAACAATACATTTGTAACGCAAGCAACATAATTTTATTGACATCAGTAACTGTAATCAAATTACATCAATTTATAATGTAATGCGTTACATTACTGCATTATCAGAAAAAGTAATTAGATTACAGAAATGCGTTACATTATACTTTACTTTATAACGCGTTACACCCAACTCTGGTGATAAATGTAGGGGTGTACTTACTTTTTCCAGGTGACTCATCTGTTTTTTTGTTGTTGTTCTTAATTTAAATTGTGACAGTTACTGCAAAATGTCAATTTTATGTATCATTTGATAGAGTGTATCAACTTCATCAACAGGCACTGTTTCAAAGAGGATCAAATGTTTGCTTGACAAATTTGTCACGCAATTTGTCATAATTTTTCACCTGACTGTATATAAACAAACAATAAACTATTTCCTCTCTGCCTACACATTCTTTCAGATTATGGCCCACTTTCAAGAACAACTGATCCTAATGTATTTAAAAAGCAACTCAATGCACTTACAGCTGCTGGTGGAGGAGATTCTCCTGAAATGTGTCTCTCAGGACTCCAGGTATGATAAAGTAGTTTAGCTGTTGGATGCTCTTTAAGTCAGTCAGCTCCTCACTCATTCAGTCAGTTAGTCAGTCAGTCGGTGAGGCTCTCAATGTTGGTCATTCCATCAGTCAGTCAGTCAGTCAGTCAGTCAGTGAGGCTCTCAATGTTGGTCATTCCATCAGTCAGTCAGTCAGTCAGTCAGTCAGTCGGTGAGGCTCTCAATCAGCTAGTCATTCCATCAGTCAGTCAGTCAGTCAGTCAGTCAGTGAGGCTCTCCCTCAGTTAGTTATTCCGTTATTCCATCAGTCAGTCAGTTAGTCATGTGTAAGTCACTTTGGATAAAAGCGTCTGCTAAATGAATAAATTTAAATGTAATGTAGTCAGTCAGTCAGTGAGGCTCTCCCTCAGTTAGTCATTCCATCAGTCAGTCAGTCAGTGAGGCTCTCTCTCAGTTAGTCATTCCATCAGTCAGTCACTCAGTCAGTCAGTGAAGCTGTCCCTCAGATAGTCATTCCATCAGTCAGTCAGTCAAATCCCTGCTCTAGGCTGGCCCATACATAATACCTGTTTAGTCTTGACTAATTACAAGCATACAAGTAGCAATCGTAGCATACTTTTTGTTCCAGCTTGCCATCACTGGGTCTCCAACACAGACTGAGATTTTTGTTTTCACCGATGCTGATGCAAAAGATAAAAGGTTGAGAAATACTGTACAAGCCCTTATTGAGAGAACAAAGTCTGTAGTGAGTACATACAAATTTTCATATACTGTACACACAAGCAATCTATTGATACTGTTGATTTAGAAGTTTAAAAAAAAAAAAAAGTATTTAAAAAAAGATTTAATGTATAAATTTTAGATCCGATCATGTATTCGTCTTGCTTTCATCGTAACAATGCAATAATATAAGCAAAACACTGATTACATATTCTTTCTTTCCCTGAAGGTGACTTTTATGCTAACCAACTCCGTTAGTTCTCAGCATCGCAGAAGGAATGACGAGATTGCAAATGGCCAGCAGCAAGTTTCTCAGGTATTCAATTCTCAGGTCTACCAGGACCTGGCTCAGGCCTCTGGGGGCCATGCTATTGAGGTCACCAAAGAAACACTGTCCCAAGCTACTAACATTATTGCAGTTACCTCTAGATCTACACTGGTAATTAAAGGAGTACTTTGATAATAGAATAATACTACCGCCTACAGCTAAATGCCAGTTGCATTATAGCCATCATTTGGTCTGCCATTCCTTTTAATACATATTCCTGGGATTGGTGTTAGATCTGCTCTGACCCTGAACAAGATATAACACTTACTGAAGATGAATGAAAGAATGAATAGTAAAATCAATGACATGTTTTATCAATGTTTTTCTTTCAGTTAATTTAGCTGACTTTCTTTGACTTAGATTCCCACAAACAAAAAAACAGTTCAGCCTACTACTCACCCCACTCTGCCTACTTTAGTAAATAATGCATAAATTATTTTGTAAATTGAATTAAATTAAATTAAATTTTATTTATATAGTACGTTTAACAATATTTAATGGATATTAATTTAGATTTAGATCCCTAATGAGCAAGCCAGAGTCTATTTTGGCAATGAAAAACTCGTTAAGACTGCATGAGGAAGAAACCTTGAGAGGAACCAGGCACAAAAGCTGGATAGTTTGATCATGAGTCATTCCTGTAAATTGCTGTAAATTCAAACAGTACTGAGCGTGTTGAAAAGTATGAGCATCATTTTTTATTTCATTAGCATTTTTAGCTTTAAGTCTAGACCCTGAATAATTTTGCATACCCTGAAAAAAGATCAGATTTAAGAGAACAAATTACATATAGTATACATAAAAATCATTTATCATCAAAACTTAGTTTCAGTGCTTGTATGAAATTTAATTTAAACAATTTTCTAATTGCTAGATTGAATTATATAGAGTGAGTGTGATCAATTCATGTAGTATTAATGAAATCCAGTTATGCCATGAAATCTTACAAGGTTGTTAGCACTGACAGGAAGAAATAAATATAGCATTCAAAGAAGATCGAAAACACAATGGTAATATTGCTGCCTCAGCACACAAAGTTTGATTTTATTCAGGGCTTTAAAAATGATCAAATCATGTAGGATTTACAAAAACAAATTATTGGAATCTAACTGAAATTAATTTATGTGAAACTGATGTAAATTAATTAGTTTAGTGAGCTTTTTTAATTGTAGACTGTTTTCAGAGAGTTCAGTCTTGTGCAAGTGAAACCATCCACAGCAATCTTTAGGGTGTTTATGAATTACCAACCACAGCAATCTCACAGCAAACAGCTATCCATGTGGGGCAATCTTCAGGAGTAGCTATAGTTAGACAGCTGACAAGGGTCAAGGAAGGGTATTTTAATCAAGGGTTTAAGAACTGCTAGTTTAAAGGAGTTAGGTACATAGCCAGGGTTAAGGGAGGAGTTAATTGTTTTAATAGAGGTTCGACTGCTTCTAGAAGTATCTGTATAAGGAAATGTGTCTTTAATGGATGTAGTGCACAAGCGTTAACAGTGCAAATGTATAAATAAGATAAATACAAGTCGCTCTGGATAAGGGTGTCAAAAGCTATAAATGTAAAGTTGGAAATTATGAAAGGGTTAGTCTGGCTGTAGGTCTGTATTCCAATCAGATCATGTTATTTAAACAGGAGGAAGAAGGTGTGGCTCTGGCGTAGTAGGAACAAAAACCTGCAGTTTCACCTTTATGGATAAGATTGGACTGAACTACATACTATAAATTCTATATCCTATTATGGTATTTGCTTATAAGTCTTGACATTTTATGCAGAATCTTCCTTCTTAGATTCGCATTTTTGTACAGTTTGTTGTTATCTTTAAAGCTTAGTGACCTTGCATGAGCTGATCTGCTGTGTTAAAATAAAAAATTAAAATTAAAACTATTTCTAAGCACATTCATATTAGCATTGAGTGATGAGTAACGCTCACTTTTCTGCTTCTAGGTCACTCTACTCCAGGCTATAAGAAATACAGCAAAAGTGGAAATCTTCTCAGTCTTTGTGGATTCTTCTGTGCAAAACCTGACCATTTTCATCACAGGCAACTCTCCAGATTACACCATCACTAGTCCCTCAGGTGTGTAGATTGGGAAATGAATCAATAACCCTCATTCTTAGATACCACTAAGAAACTTGTGTAATGTCAACATTATGCAATACTATGCTAAACTTCTATAATAATGCTGTTATCTAACCCAGGAATCTCACAGAGCAGCACTGAACTGATTGGGGCGTTGGGGCTTATTCAGAGAGTTGGTAACTTTCACACAGTGCAACCAAATATTTTAGACCCCACTGGATTGTGGCTTTTCAGTGTTAAATCAACACAGCTCTACACCATCAGAGTTGTTGGTAAAAATCTTTGTACAACTCTCCTAATTTGGTATGAAAGAATAAATTGCAAAAAAATTATGTTTACAAAAATATTTCTGTTTTTCTATTTACTATCCAGGTCAAAGCGAGGTTGATTTCCTGTTTGACTTTGTAGAACTTCCCCAAGAGTTTCATTCAAGCTATGCTGTATTAAACAGCAGGCCTGCAGCTAGTAAGTGAATGACTCTTTACATGTGACAATCAGATACTCTAGTTCTGAATAAACATATATTTCTGCTTTGTTTGCCTTTCATTCAGACACCAATATCACGTTGATGGTATCCATGGTCGGTGGGGACAGTGTGAGGCCTACAGAGGTGTCTCTGGTCGAAGCATCAAGTTCAAACTCTTTAAATGGGACACTAGAAGAGGTAGCTAGTGGGCAGTACTTAGTGACCTTCAACAGCATCCCAGCAGGAGAGTTCACTGTTCGTGTAGTTGGACAGATCAGTTCCTCTAGATCTTCAGATAACACCTTTCAGAGACAGTCACCAACTCAATTCCAAACATCAAGTGTGACCATTACTGTAAGTTTATATTCAAAAATATTCTTAAACTTATAAAATAATAATAATAATAATAATAATAATGCAAGCTAATTAATCAGCATGTGCAAAAGAACTATGAGATCAACACAGCAATTTCCATCCAACAAATAATCAAATTCAATCAAGGTTCACAAAAATTTATATATACTGGCTTTTACATTTTCTTATTTTGAGGAGGAACAGTGTATTTTCTTGATACTCACCCTAAGAGTCAATGTGTTCATTCTGAAATTTTCTTGAATCGTATTTATTAAGCACAGAGTATACTGGAGACCAGCATTCCTTTTGGTCCACATTATTTACTGCTCATGAAAGCTGCTCAAGTGCAGAATTTACTTTCTTTCTACTTACCCTTAGACTCAACCTATTGGAACAATTGAACCAGGAAAACAATTCACTCTGCCTTTTACAGTGGAAAACAGCGGCTCTGGAGGAAGCTTTAATATCAGAGTCAGCAATGATCGCAATTTTGACACTCGCTTTAACGTATCCATAACTCTCGCGAGTGGGGGCAGTGCGAATGGTGCAGTAACTCTGACTGTTCCTGAAAATACTTCCTCTGGAACTGATGTCACTCTGACGATTGAAGCTGAAGAAATGGATGGAGGTGATTCCAATTACATTGTGCTGCACCTTGCTATTGTTGCTCCGGTAATTACTTACGTTACAGTACATTAAATATTCCAGGATGCTGTCAAAGAAAGTGCTAATGCCTAAATTCAGTTTTTGAACAGAAGGTCATTTCAAAGTTTTCAAATCTGACTATTAACTTCTTATAACTGCTGAACTGATGATCAATTCTTACATGTGTGGCGGTCTGGGAAAACCCAGTGGAGCTCACTGTGGCTGAATTCT
The DNA here is from genome assembly GCF_023375685.1 of Ictalurus furcatus. Lineage (NCBI taxonomy): Eukaryota > Metazoa > Chordata > Actinopteri > Siluriformes > Ictaluridae > Ictalurus > Ictalurus furcatus. Next base: position 31,660,187 of record NC_071257.1, on the reverse strand, counting down.
GGCAGACATCCAAAAATGATGAAAATGGTTGTTTTTTTTCTGCATGGGGCATACAATGACCTCAAGTTTAAGTAATTAATATATATATATATGATGTCAAACACCTTAACATAGCAAATGTCATGTTTTGTTGACATTTTTGGATAGCTAAATGCCTGCTGTCAAAATGATGCTCCTGTGCCACAAATGGAAGGAAATCTTGAAATTTAACAAGTCAAGTAATTTAAAATGTCGAAATCTCACCATGTGTAGGGTTTTCACAGGCTGCCATGCATTATAGTTATTACAAAGTGACTGGGGCCAAACTGGGTAGAAACTCAACTGTATTTTTCTACTTCTTTAAGTTAACAGACATTACTCATCCACTATGTGAGGCAGTTACTATAAATGCTGACTGTTCAGTGAACTGCAGCCTTTCCTCATGGTACCTCAAAGCCAACATGACTGATGGGTCAGGTATTCAAAGTGTGAGAGTCCTCCAGGGAAATGGCACACTCATCACCACCACTGTTCTCAGTGACACAGGGATGAATGTCACGATGGTTGTCTACAACTCATCTTGCTGTTTCTGAGAGTTGGAACTGGCTGCAGTGGGAAATGTTGCCACCTGCTTCAAATCTCTGAGAGCTAGGGCTGCTCCAGGCGGCCTCACTTATGATGCAAAATTTCTCTTGATTTTGTCTGCTTGTCTTTGGCTTAATATAGGAGCCTCTGTTTACCAATTCATGCAGCTCTAAGAAATCTGCATATTTGGGCCTATATAATACTAATTCTGTAATGATTTTATACATTAAGCAGTAAATGGTAAGTTTGTTAAAGAAAGAGATATCAAGAGGGTTTTTTGTCACATGTTGTAATTTTCAGTTTTATAATACAAGTTTAAAATATAAATAAGTTCTTAAATGACTGGGAAATGTCATGCACATGCAAGATTTTAAAAAATGCATTGCTATTACAATGTAATATCTACATGCAGTATAAGTTTTCAGGTTTCAGGTTCTAGTTAGAGTTAATCTTGCAGGTTCTAGTATAGAATTAATGTTTGCAGTTGTAAACTCACTATAATTAAAATGTAAGTGCATGTATGTATGAATGTAAGTTTTAATTAAACTGAATTACATGCTGGCACCTTATTTACAACAAGATTTACAGATGATGATGATGATGATGACGATGACTGGATGTTACTTAACTTGGTTATTTGAGCCATGTTTTGCACATACAGTCCCCTCTAAAACTATTGGAACGGCAAGGCCAATTCAATTGTTTCTGCTGTAAACTGAAGAACTTTCGGTTTGAGATCAAAAGTTGAATATGAGCAGAGAGTTTAGAATTTCAGCTTTTATTCCCTGGTATTTATGTGTAGATGTGTTAACAACATAGAACATAGTACATTTTGTTTCAGACCACCCAATTTAAAAGCGAGCAAAAATATTGGAACATGTGGCTATGTCAAGATCACGAGAAAATTAAGTCGTGATCACGAGAAAACAACAGAAAGAAATTAATAATCCATGGCCTCTTAGGGCTTCTGTAGAAAATAATCCAAGTAACAGCGACTACAGGTGAGCAGACGGATTTTCACATTTGACCGGTGAGAGCCGCGAACAGTTGTCATGGGTGAGTTTCCTGGATGACAGTCAGATTAACCAATCATGCTCAAAGCAACACGGTGAGACAGCCAATAGGAATTGTTTCAGCATGGAGACATAGCAACTATAGGAAAAGATATGTTAAAAGAAAGAAAATAAATGTGTGTATTTAGTTTAATTTGTAGGCTGTTATGTTTAATTAGATAGCTAGATAGATAATTTATTGGTCCTCAAGAGGAAATTTGTTTCCACAGTGGGTGCGTACAAAAACATAACAACATCATACATATAGACCATCATAATCAATCACAGGCATAGAGGGGAGAAGGGGACAAGGAGAAAAACATCAGGATCGTCATGCAACAATGCATCTGACATCACAATGGCTGAGTACCTGTGTGTTTATTGCTCGTATAGCCATAGGAACAAAACTCCTACCATAGCTGGCCTTTCTGCACATGGGTAGTCTATACCTGCAGCCAGAAAGAAGGGGGTTGAAATATTTATAAAATATTTATAAAATTAATTGGTTTAATGGTGTTTTCCTTGCAGTGTTTGAATAAAAAATTATATAAATACAATTTACTATAAATGTATGGTAAAGTTTTATTAATTAATACCTGTTAAACTAGGTAATATTATTAATTACTGTTACCTATTACCTAGGTAACATTATTAATACCTACAGTATAGGCTGTCGTCTATATTATTATTATTTATTTTAATTTTTTTCTCAGTTGGCCTCAACACAAGCACAGATAAGTATAGGCCCAGTGTATAGAAGTGGTTCTTTAAACAAAATCAAGCCCCCAAATATAAAATAAGGTTTTAGTGTGATTACTTGCACAAGAACCAAATTGAGTAGTGACAGCAGTGGAGATGGAACAATCAACAAAACTCTCCTACAGCCACCACTGCTACAAAACAGCTATATAGCAAACACTGCTGTATCCGTATGACATACTGTATGTAGGCCTATATAAAAAGCTAATGGCTGGCTTGACATCATGGTAACATTACTGTTACATTCATGCAGCCCATAGAATAACCATCTTGCATTTTAACAAATACTTGACCTTTCATTTAGAACCAAACTTATGCCAAAATGCCATACAGACATGACAACGACATTTTCCCCTTTACTGTGTTGCAGTGTTACATGATTTCCTAGGTTTAAGCTTTTGCCTGCAGCAACATTAATTTGCCAACATTCAACATCCAGAATTCCATACAAGCGACAACAATTGTCTTCAGCCTGCTTTACTGCTCTCTCAAGGTTGAAACTTTCAAGCATGTTGCTGCTCTAAAGGACTTAATGCATATCATTCTTGATTTTACAATTTCCAGCCTGATCTACTGCAATGCATTGTTTTCCTGACTTTGCCTTTACTCATTTTACTTTTGTCAGATTCATTGCCATATATTTGCTTTTACTCGCTGTGGCATCTCTGATTGGGTCTGGTCAGAGGCACATGCCTGAAAGTTTCAACCATGATAGCAGTCTAGCTTTGTACTCTAAAAAAAAGGCTATGCATTATGTTTGATGTAATGAAAAATGTTTGCTAAATTTGTATCCAGAATTACAGATATTGAATGAAAAAGTACACATAAATATAAAACTAACAAAATTTACCATTAAATTACAAAGAAAAACATTAAATTGTTAGTATGGTCAAAACCCTTTATATAATGAGCTTCCTATTTAATTACAGATAATTATTGTAATTCTACATAAATTTATATGTAATTTAAGAAACCAGAAAAATACGGTATAAAAAATATAGTAATTTTTCTGGAAAAAAACAACAACAACAAAAAAAAGAGAAATAAATGTAATTTGTCATTATTGGTATAATACTTAAAATAAGAGTTGGGTTGTTAATTTACAGATAATGTCCATAATTTTACAGTGTTTTGTATACAATTAGAAAAGAACAGAAATCTATAGTGTCCCGTTCCAGTACGTGATGATCTTGGTTGGTCGTGTCAACAGACTCTGGAGTGAGCATAACTTGGTTGGTCGTGACGTCGGTTTCAGGCATAAGGAGAACTTGCTTGGTCGTATCAACAGTCTCTGGCATGAGCATAACTTGGATGGTCGTGATGTCGGTTTCAGACTGGAACTTGGCGTGGGAGGTTACATCGTCGACCTCAGACAGGGACTTGGCTTGAGAAGTGGTCCCTTCGACCTCAGACAGGAACTTGGCATGGAAGGTTACATCATTAAACTCAGACTGGGACTTGGCATGGGAGGTCAAATCATTGACCTCAGACAGGGACTTGCCTTGAGAAGTCGTCTCTTCAACCTCGGACAGGAACTTGGTGTGAGAGGTCATCCCTTTGACCTCGGACAGGAACTTGGCATGAGAGGTCGTCCCTTCAACCCCGGACAGGAACTTGGTGTGAGAGGTTGTCCCTTCGATCCCAGACAGGAACTTGGCATGAGATGTCGTCCCTTCAACCTCGGACAGGAACTTGGTGTGAGAGGTCGTCAATTCGACGTCGAACAGGAACTTGGCATGAGAGGCTGTCTCTTCGACCTCTGACAGGAACTTGGCTAGAAAGGTTGCCTCTTCGACCTCTCACAGGAACTTGGCTGAAAGATCGCCTCTTCGACCTCGGACAGGAACTTGGCTTCAGGGGTCATCTCTTTGACCTCTGACATGAACTGGTCTTGAGAGGTCAGCTCTTCGAACTCGGACATGAACTTGGATTGGGAGGTCATCTTTTTGACCTCTAGCTGGAGCTCAGCAGGTGAGACCACCTTGTGGATCTCGGCAGGTGAGACCACCTCATGGATCTCAGCAGGTGAGACCACCTCATGGATCTGAAGTTGTAGCTCTGGAGATGAGGTCACCACATTGACCTCCAGCTGGAGCAGGGCAGGTGACACCACCTCATGGGTCTCAAGTTGTAGCTCTGGAGATGAGGTCACTGTGTTGACCTCTGGCTGGAGCTCAGCAGGTGAGACCACCTCGTAGGTCTCAGGTTGGAGATCTGGAGATGAGGTCGCCACGTTGACCTCTGGGTGGAGCTCTGCAGGTGCTCTCTTGTGGAGCCGTTTGGGAATACACCAGCTGTTCTTGAAACATCCCCGAGAGCAGAAATATGATCCCTGTATCCCATGTTTCCTGCATTTGGGACACTGTAGCTGGGCCTCTTTGCAGCAGTCCTCGATCTTGTAGGTCAGTGTCACCTCCACCACTGCCCTGTCGGCTGGAGCCTGAAGCTGAGCTGTGGAGGGTGACCTGTCAATCCACTCATAATAGGTGTGGAATGGCAGGTCAGCCTTGTTTGTCACACTGACTCCCCTCAACAGTTGATCCAAGTCCTTGCTCTGCCCTGGATGCCCAAACACCTCCAAGAATAGTTCCACAAACTGTGTTACATTATGGAGGGCACTGGACCCTGTACTGGACAGATGGTCCGCCCAGTCACGGGCTGGGCAATAAAACCAGGACACCATGAACCCAAGCCACTGTCTCTTGTTTGGCTTGGGTACATTTGGCTGTGGAACAAGAACTGCCTCAGGTAGTCACACAATCCACAATTCTCCTCCGGGAGGTCCATGGTAGTCCACTGGACTGACATGAAAGGTGGCCAGACATCCCCATGTACACTGCCGTGATGCTCTCTTCGCTTTCCTGCTGCATCCATGTTACGGCCTAGTATTCTGTCACATTCCAGTACGTGATGGAGTTGAAGATGGATGCAAGTGCAGTAAAAGACATTTAATAGAGAGAGACAGGCAGACAAATCCAAATCATTAGACAGAAGTGTGGTCAAAACAGGCAATGGGTCAGGCGATCAGCAAGCAGGCATAAATTGGGCGAGGCTAGAAACAGAGTCGGGAAACGAGAAATGAAGTCAATGAACATAAACCAAAATGAGACGAGAACAAAGAACAACTGCTTGGTAAAGAGTTAAACTCAATACTACGCAGAGTCATAGTGTCTCTTATATACTGTGGTGTGATTGTGTGTGAGATTGTAAACAGGTGTGTGTGATTAGAATTCTGGAGAAGTTGAATGTGTGTGTGTGTGTGGGAAGTGTAGTCCATGGCGGCCATGTTTGTAGGCCGCAGTGCAGGATGGGAAATGTTGTCACTGGTTTGCTGTGACATGACACACAGTAAAAACTTAGTGTTAGTTTCCATAAAATTAGGATCTTTTTTTACAGTGTAGCTTCAAGAGACACACTAGTGAAGTACAGTATGCTATAGGCTGTACACTTTAGAGTTTTCATTAGCACGTCCGGCTCCCAAACCAGTCGACACTGGTTCGAGCCCTGCTAGGAGCAGGCGGACCAGCTACAAGAGAATGTTTAAAAAAAGTTGTAGCATTCTGAAAATAAAGCATCATTTTAACAATAACACACATAGAAAAAGTAGAAAAAGGGCATGATTATCACAATGACATAAAGAAGAGCCAGCAGCTTAATCAATGCAAGAAATGGATGTCGAGGATTTAGTTGAATCTGAATTTTGAAGGGGATGAATCTTGCTACTTTTTCATCAGTTACTTAATGGAGCATGGATCTCCCCTGCCCCCACTGTTATCACCTCTCAGGAATAAATGACTCCCCACCCCACCCCCTCCTGTGTGATATCAAAGTGAAGAATAAAACCACAGCAGACTGGGTGATTTTAAAGCATCAAAGCAATAGAATTAAAGAATTAGTAGTGCTTACAAATATACATTCATGCATTATATTACATTACATGTTTAAATTGCAACGCATTCTTGTCTGTACTTAATACAATATAACGAAACATCACTGTTTCGTGGATGACATGTACTGAATAGTAAAAAACTATAGTTTTTATATTTCTTTTTATATAGTTTTTTATATGCCCATAGTTTATATTTTTGTATAGTTTTTAATTTGACTATGTCATTTGCATTTGCAGTGGGATTGTAGTTCATTCCAACATTGGGGACCTTAAGTACGTTTAGCCCCCCTGTTTTTCTGGTTGTTGAAAAAAGTCGTAGCATTATGAGATGAAAGCCATACTATTTCGAGAATAAAGTAGTAGCATTATGAGAATAAAGTATCATTTTGAGAATAATATATTTGTGGTAGAAAAATGGTATGATTATCACAATAATAGAAAGCGATAGAAAGAAGAATGCAAAGTGAATCTTTTTTTTTATTTCAGGAAAACACGTAATTTTTAGAATTATACTTCACACATTTCTGTTTGAAATGTTGAAAATATTTTTGAATAATGTACCAAAAATGGGCCAAGTGAATAATGTAATAATAATTGAGATGAAGATATACTTTGTACTTAAAAATTTATTTAAAGAGATTACAATTGTACTGCTATAATAGCTAAAGAAATAACCTGCTTTAAAAGGACATTAGGTGCTAAGTATTAACAGAACACAAGGTTTAATATTTAGAGCTCAGTGAATAAATGAACAGGGTGCGGGTATGCAGGTATTTCTCTGCTGGTGCATTTACCTGTTTTTCCTGTTCCATCACTATGGATGTACTAACATCCCCAGTGGTTATTTAACACCCAGAGTGGTGAATTTACATCCTACAGTTTTTATATAAGGCCATTGGACTCAAATGAACACTTTGGGTATTAATCAACACTAGGGATTTTACTGTGGTATGCATTTGTAAATTATCCATTTGGAAAGATTTAAGGTGTTTTCTTTCTTCTCACTTTTTTTTTTGGGGGGGGGGGCACTTTATATTATTTGTGGTTGAGATATATGCAAAAGAGAAATGTTTCATTAGTTCTGGGAAATCTTTGAATTGTATCACATATTTATGCATTAAATTAAATTATGCTCAAATAATGTATTCTTAAAAGGGCCAAGATGTTATCATAATGCCATGTCTGTTATGTTTGGTTATGGGAGTGACTTTCATGTACATTTTGAGACTCATAAGGACAAGCACTAAAGAACTTTCACTTTGACACTACAGTACTACAGTGTAGTTCCATTAAAGTCATCTAGAGACTAAAGCTTTAAGGTATGACCTGTATGACAATAATTTACAATTATAATGCTTAGAATTCTGCTTAATATATTTAATTAAGAAATGTAGATAGAAATAATAAGAAAGCATGTAAAAGAATGATATATAAAGTTTGTATTGAAGGTTATTTATGACAAGGTTTTTTTTTCTCTTCACAGCATTGATGATGATACTCACAAATCTGCTGATCAAGAAATTGATCTATATATATCTTATAATGATCCTCATGGCAAGTCAGACTCTGACCTTTATGCCTTTGTTTTCTAAATCCAAGACGCATCAGGACATAACGAGTGATGCAATTTTACAGACAACAGCCGATATCTGTAAGTCACGAGCACTCCGGGAAGGACGAAGTTTTGTCCTGGTAAATAAAACTTTTTATCTATCTATTATTATCTATCTATCCATTTTATCTATCTATTGAAATATAAAGTTATTTATAATAAAACATATTTTTTATATTCAACTGTTTTGTGCCTTGGGCCAGTCCAACTCATAATAACAAATAACAAAACATAACAAAAAATTTTTTTTTTTTTTTTTTTTTTTTTTGTTTTTTTGAGTGTATGTATTGGCATTGCAAAACCACTTTTTTTTATTATTATTATTATTTTTCCTTGGTTTACCCAGTTGTGTGTCATGGCACTCAACAAATGTTGGTTATCCAGCTTTTAAACTCTGCAGATCTGAAGAACCCTGTGATAGCTCATTCTTCTCTGTTGCCAATATCAAATATAGTAACATTTTAGTCCTCATTGACAAGCATAAGCTATTGTATGTCAATTATAAACATAAGTACTGTCAAACACTGTTCATATTTTATTATTTGTTATGCTTATATTATATCTGTTCATTTCTCAAAGGAATAAAGTAGGCTTTTCCCCAGATTTACAATAGCTCTAGCTCTGTAACCAGGGAAATCTCAAACTCAGAATTTTATAGCAGAATGCTACTATATGGGACTTGTTTCTATAAAAATTTCATGTTTCTCTTTGGTCCCCCACCACATATATTCCACCCAAAAATGAGAGGAATATATATATATATATATATATATATATATATATATATATATATATATATATATATATATATATAATATATATATATTTTTTTTTTTAAAAAGAGAGAGAAGTCGCAAACCTGAGATGTTCTGTATGCACACTATACTTACCTAAGAACCCCCTAAAAATATTAAGACTGAGACTTAAACCCTTCCCATTATAAACTGACCCTAAATGTGGAACTGTGAGCAATCTTGAGCATTACAATTGGACTTAAGTTCTAAGTCTAAGAAACAAGAATGTGCAAAATGTTTATATATGTCCATGTACCTTGTAATGTGCTCTAGTGATCAGTTTTGAGGAGCTAGGACCATCCTGAGATGTGACATTAAGGATTTCGTAAACAGTTGTATAGCCAAAATTTGTTGTGTCATGACACTAAGAACGCGTAAAATAAATAAAGTAAAAATAAATAAATAAAATGGTTTTGCAATGCCAATACATTGAGGTAATCACAAAAAAATATAGGAAAATTAAAAATGGTCAAGCAACCTGCATCGGTCCACTTGTGATGGAATGACCCCCTTTCTAATTGCAGCCAGGTGCACTGACAGTAAAGTCTGTGGCTGGAAGCTGTTACTCACCTGATTCAGCCAAAGGTTTTCAAAGCAGCCTTGATGAGATAGTTATATTCAATGCCTGGGTCGATTTTCGGTATGTTTTTACTGGAAGTTACCATTTTGACAATGAGGAGTTTTTAGCTGGACGGAATCTTATTACTGAAGGAGTTTCTGCTGTCAAATACAGTATCAAGCAACAGAGCTATCAAGCTGCCAGACAGGCGCTTGGTAAAATCCTGCACACTTTGCAGGTATGATACCATTTTACTGAAGAATAATAGCAGTGCTAATTTAAATGAAGATATATTGAGTATTTTTGAATAAATGTAAAAATGTTACACTGCATTGCTGTAATATTTACAGAGATGTTCTTGTTTTAAGCAGAATGCAAGACTTAACATTTAATTTAGTTTGCAACACTCGTGTTGTAATTCTGGCCCTGGTTCGTGTCTTTCTCTAAGGATTTTTACAGTCATAGTAACTGGATTGAACTGGGAAAAAGAGAGCCCTATTCCAACCTGATTAAACCAGACACCCCAATCAGCAACATTGCAGGTAAATGATCTAGATGTGGGTATGTACATGTTTCTCTGCCAACATGTATAACTGTTTTTCCTGTTCCATGACTACTGATGTACTTTCAGTTTTGGTTTGAGTGGTCTACAGTAAATTATTCATTTGAAAAGGCATTGAGATTTGTTCGTGTAAGAAGATACACTCTGTAGAAAGATTTGGCATCTCATCAGGTGTGACTTTCTAGCTTTCCTGCCAGTGTTCCCAGGATTAGCTCCAGTTCCACTGCAACTCTAAGGTTACTGAAGATGAATGAATGAAAGAGGAATTCTAGGGATATTAGAAAATGGCATTGTCTCTTATAAAGCTATGTCTGCCCTTGTTCTTCTCCTGTTTAAACTTCCATCTGTTGTTACCTTGATATCTGCGTCTACCCTGCCTTTCAAGCAGAAACTGAAAAATGCATGATTCCAATTATTTAATTCTGTTTTTCATCATAGCAGCTGTTCACCAGTAAAACTGTGATTAAACAAATTAAGGGAGGCATTTATTTGATATTTGGGCAGTTAATGGAATCATAATGTCCTTTTTATGTGCATCATTTTTGTGCAAGTACTTCACAAAACAATGTTATTTGACACATATATAATAAGCTGCACTATATATGTTATGTTATCCATCCGTGGATAAGTATTTGGAATTGTGACAACATATGCCTACCGGCTGCCTTTTTTGTACCAGCTGCCAAAAAAAAATCAGGCCAAGTTGGTAAAACTGGTAGGCCATCTTTCCTGAAATCAAGAGTTTCTGAATTATCACTACTAATGCTATATCTTGTTGTCAGGGATTTTGTAGAGGTGGTGCATGCAAATGCAATCTTTATTTGAGAAAGCGCAAAACAAACAAGTAAAACAGGTGAAAACCAGAACCATAAACTTAAACAATAGTGTGGCAGCGGGGGCGTGGCTGAGTGTTACTAAAGGATACTGGGCAATAACTCACAAACATAAGAACAAGGCTGATGCACACATGACAACAAAAGAACACAATGACAACAAAAGCTTAACAATAAGGTGCTGAAACATATATTTGACACATATTTATATATTGACACATCCGGTTCCGGTTGAGAGGGTACGCTGGCACGTTTTGCTGCCGCTCCTGTCACCGTTTTGTTTGTTTTCTTTTGTTTATTTAAGTCATATTGTTTTCAGTGCCCCTATGGTTGCGATGTGGTGGTGCCGCCATTTTATATACTTTGGACTGTTGGTTTTACTTCTGTGTTCCACCTGGAATAACCTGCAGCGTGCAATCAGGGAATCAATGCGTCAGTCCGGCTGCGTTTGTGGATTGTACAACTTTGTGCTCACAGTGCGCTTCGGAGTATTAAGGCCTTGGCCCAGCTGTGAGTGTGCACTTAATGACCATGGCCTTAAGGTACACTACACGCCAGCCTCTGACTTTAAAACAGAGTTCTTATTGTCTAGCCAAAGACTCTTACAAACTCTGTCGAGATGCTGGATTTCTACATCCTAAACCATATGTCTATTGGGGTTTTAGGCACAGTTTTGCTGTCTCATCCTCTCCTAGCAACTTTGTCCCTACCTGTCGACGTAAGACCAACAAACTGTTTCATACTGGTGTTACAGCCCAGTCTAGGTTAGGCCGCACAGAGTAACCAGCTCGGAGATTCAATGGAATTGACCTTTAACTAAGGGAAGCCAGGAATAACAACACAACCAGGTTTGTGTTAAAAAGTTGCGGTATATTGTAACACACAGTTATAGATATACAGCCCACCAGACATACCTTCAGGGTGGGCCAAGGCCAAAATAATAAACAAAGGATTATTTTGTTAGGTAGCTAGCTTACCTAAAAGGAAGATAACAAAGAAAATACAAGGATACTTCCCTAACTACCTAAGCCAAAAGCAGAGACAAAAAGGACCCTCTCCGAAAGAAATGTCACACCCCTACTGCTGGTGAACCAAGTGAACATAAATACAATGGTGAAGAATATACATAACCAGATACAGGGACAACCAAACTCAAGTCAAAAACCAGGCAAGAGTCAAAACCAGAACAGCAGTCAGAATACAGAATTTTGATAGCCACAAGGGCAAGCAACACAAACCAAACAATCTCCTAACAACAGATCACACCATTCTCACTCCTCTTCCTCTTTAAATATGGCCACCATTTAGTGATGCCATCCGGGGAGGTGGGAGCAAGGCAGGCTAGGGCAGGCTGGAAACTCTGGGACTCTTCGGACCTGCATACAAAAATATGGCACAGCACACACACACAAAAAAACTTCCCATCCCAAAGATAGCGGGTTGTAACACTAGTGTTGAACACAGTAATTTAATATCGGTTCCCTGGGAGACTAAACCACTGTTGTCTCCGCTTCAGAGCCTGGCTTATGCCGCATTATTCAATGTGCGGTCCGTGAATAACAAGGCACTGCTTTTATTGGATTTCCTTACAGATAAAAAGCTGGGATTGTTGTTTTTAACTGAAACCTGGCATAAAGAAAATGATGGGCTCCTGTTTAACCAGTTCACTCCAGCAGGCTTTGAAGTATTAGATCTCCCGAGGTTATCTGGCAGAGGCAAAGGCTTTACTGTGGTTTACAACCTGAAGTTCAATATAATCTCTGTGTCCATTCCCCATTTTCTATCATTTGAATGCCTGGTCTTGAGTATTTATCTACTATCATTGCAACAGTCTATAAGCCACCTAAGGCTAAGACACACGCAGCTTTTATGTGAGTTTGCTGACTTCCTGTCAACGTTGACTATTAAGTTTGACAGAATTCTAATTGTGGGAGACTTTAACATTCATATGGACCAGAGTGACTCTGTGGCGGCTGTTAGATTTCCATGTATCTCAGGAATCTCAGATTATGCCTGTCAGATGCCTTCCAGCCTGTTTTACCATTAACTTCTATTAACTTTTAGTTCTGTGCTTAGAAAGTGTGGTTTACCGCAGAGTCAGGCACGCCTGGAGAGTGCGAAATGAACACAGACTGACAGATATGAGTGTTCACAGAGACTTCTCGTTTATTTCATGCAAAACAAGAGCATTTATACACATTGTCTTTAATTTATTTATTCATTTTCATATGATTCACTTACATGTGATTCATTTACATGTGATTCATTTACGTATGATTCATTTACATGTGATTAATATTCAAGTGATTCATTTTCATGTGATTCATTTACGTATGATTCATTTACATGTGATTCATTTACTAATTTGCTTCTCATTAAATCGAGTTTTAGACTATGATATTACAAAGGTCTTTCCAAATTATTACCTGCTACACTGTATGAGATAACCCCAGTAAAATTGCCAGAATTCTATAATATAATTTGTTCACCATGTTAGGTTTAAATCCTCTAAAAACAGATTCGCAATTAAATAACATTACTCTGTTCCAATTCACATTCTTCAAAGCATTGGCATGTTCTGCTTACTCTCACAATCCACCAAACACACACACATCCAAAGTCTCCATAAACAAATGAGACAGCGTATCCTACAAAAACCGAACGTTGTCCACAATGTGAAAACAACTCGGAGAGTAAGCTGAACTAACCAACAAAATTACCAAGACAAAAAGTCCCATTAAGAGAAAAAGCCCCTACCGACTTCAAGTCTGATAAACAGTCTGCACACAATAACAAATATAATGTCCTTACCTTTTAAAGACTTGTAACAAATAATATAACAGTGTAGCACGTAAAGCCGAGGAAATAACATTAATGAAATTAAATAAATAGAAACTCTAACCTGGTCAGAGCATCAAAACAGAGAAGCACATTAATACAGAAGTAAATTTTAAGAGGAGTAAGTCCACAAAATCTAGGCTAATTAATGCAACGACAATATCTTCAATAAGAATCCGAATTCTATAGAGCTGGAAGGCCGAGTGCAAAAAATAAAAATAAAAGAAGAGTGAAAAAGACTCCGCTGTTTAGGTGATGCAGTTCACCCCGATATCAAGAGTTTAACATAGTCTTCTGCTTCCTCCGCTGAAATAAAGTCCTTCTGAACACCGTTATATGTAATGCGAAGCCGAGCTGGGTGAAGTATTCCATAGCGAGCGCCCTCAATATCACGAAGTTGACGCCGAACCTTGTTAAATGCAGCCCGGGCCCGGGCTGTCTTGGCTATGTAGTCAGGGAAAACGGAAATGGTCAAATCCCACGCTTTAATCCGCTGGAGCTCTCTTGCACGGTGTAAAATGTCAACACAGTCACTGTGATAGTGGAATCTGCACACAATAGCTCGTGGTCGTTCACCAGGCTTGGGCTTTGGCTGAAGGGTCCAGTGGGACCAGTCCAAGACAGGCTCCTTCTCCAGACCAAACGCCTCTTTTAACAAGGCCGACTATCCTAACGTTATTGCGCCGTGACCTTGACTCCAAATCCTCACATCTATTCTCTAATTGAGTCACGGTCGCAGTGAGAGACTCGATAGTAGTCTTCATATGAGCTATGTCATCGGTGCAACCGGAGAGCGCGTGCTCCATTTCCCCAACAGTACCTTTCAGTGTTGACATGGTAGCCTCAGTAGCAACTTTATCACTAGCCAGCTGTTTTCACGGCCTGCAAGTCAAGCTGGATAGTAAACAGCGCTTCCCCGAGAGTCTTCTGGAGCTCCTGGAGCTCCTTTTTAAAAATATCGGTGATGTCCTTCCTCAGTAAAGCCAGCAACTCAAGCCTGAGTGCGGCGAAGTCAGGGTCACCGCTTGGCAACGCGGATTCAGGGGGAGAAGGGGGCTCGCTCGAGGCGCGCACACTAGGCCTCAGTCGTGTCTGAATGCTACCACGGGTTTTCATGTTCTTTCCAGACATTTTAACGTACCACAAAGTTAAAAGTGCAAACAAGGAAACGGAGTAGAATAAGTCAAAATCTATTGTATGACCGAAAAGCGCAAATTAATTACAATTTTAATCGAAATCAGCAGGAGCCTCCAACTTCGCGTCCTACTCCATCGAATTCCGAATCAAGAGTATTTATATACATTGATAAGTGGACGGTTTCTACTGGTCCAAGTGTCAGACAGATTTAAACAAAACACAGAGCACATGGTCATAATACAAAACAAGTCCTGTGTCATGTTGACACGAAAATACATGTGTATTTCCAGGATTATAATCAAGGATAGCAGTTGATCAGGTTATTCAAAGAGGTAATTAAATGAATACAAGGTAATTAAATGAATACATTCATGATAGGTATTTGATAGCAGTTCATAATATAAGAGGGTACATGATATAAGAGAATTTCTTTTCAGCGGCTAAGGAATTTCTGTCGCTAATTGATTGTTTTAGCTTCACACAGTTTGTAAATGACCCGACTCATAACAAGGGCCATACCCTGGATCTTGTGATTGCAAATGGCCCATTTGTATCGCAGTTTTCATCTATTGACATTGGACTGTCTGATCATTCAGCTGTCTTTTTTAACCTGGAACTGTATCATCCAAGTGAGCCTACCATCCTAACAGTAACCTTCCAGAAGTGGAAGTCTATTGATCAGACAGTTTTCTCCGAGTCTGTTGTTTCCACCTTAAGCGATCTGCATCCCTCATCGCTGGAGGAGAAAGTTCTGCAGTTAAATTCTGCTCTTGCTACTAATCTAGACTCTTTTGCTCCTCTAAGGTCACGTAAGGTTACATTCGCCCGCTCTGCTCCCTGGTGTAATGACAATCTGCACTCTTGAAAGGCTGCTTGTCAGAAAATGGAGTGTAAATAGCACCTTACTGGCTTGAATGTCTTCTATCAAGCATGGAAGGAAATTTTAAGATTGATAATATTTGCAAACAAATTTCTGTTACATCTAACTCGTGCCACATCACACCTTTGTCCATTTGGAAATCAATCACTTGCTTGCTTTCTCCAATTCCCACAAGCCTATTTAAACCGTGCTTCGATGTTTGATGCCCTACTATCCTCAGTGTTATAAATGAATCATTGGAGACTGGGGTTGTTCCAGCAGTACTAAAGACTGCTGCTGTTACACCTAGGGCTGCACGATTGTGGCTAAAATGATAATCACGATTATTTTGATCAATATTGAGATCACGATTATTTATCACGATTGTTAATTGATTTTAGATGGGTCGTTAAAGTGCATCATCTCATAGAAGCAAAATATAAATAAAATTGTACCCAAAATATAGGATAATCAAAATGCCATCAACCAAATGAAAATATACAATCAAATATAACAATATGCAACCAAATGAAAACAATTCTGGCCTATGCAGAAAAGGCAATAACAGTGTTTACAGGAAGAGAGACGCAGCCAAATCACCCAATAGAGCGGTGCAGGGATGACATCATTTTGTACCGGAACCCGGAAGTTAGCATCACACCGGTTCCCTCAACAAAAACCCAATAGGATTTTCCCATAGGCTTTTTTTCATTATTGCACAAAATAAGCTCTGTGATCAACAAAAGTTTACATTACTAACATGCTTTGTCCATCAAGATCATTTTCACAAATGAACACAACTTTTATGAAGTTTGAAGCTTAAATACAATCAGCAGAAATAAAAAGCTAACCGTACACTATAAACAAACTATACCACAGTCGCTCGACTTCAGTGTCACCATCACCAAGCTTCCCACAAACTTTTCCAAACTTGATTTAAAACATTTTCCACAATATGGATTTACTCTGTGGATGAATCATCATCATCCACGTTTTTTTGGGGGGAATTGTGCACAGCATACGTGAACCAGTTTCAGGGCTCTACGGTAACAATTTCTTTTTGCTCCTAATTACAAAAATTTAGGAGCACAGCCAAAAATTTTGGAGCATGGTTGACGTTTAGGTTTTTTGTTTAGAGATGGTAAAATTAATGTGCCACAATATAACACACAAGTAGGCATGAGAAAGCTTGAGCTTGTCAATTATGACAGAATTTAGGAAAATAGTGTGAGCCATGACACATTAATTTACCTTCTGATAAACTAAATGTAATATTTTCAGTTAATTTTACAGGCTGTATGCAAAACACAACTGTTAACCTGTTCCACCTTGTAAACAAATGCAATAAACTGCAATGTTCAGTCTTTGAAGTCTGCTCCTCTTAAATATATTTAAAGCTACACTATTAGACATTTTCCACTGTCATGGTTCTGGGCTGGAGTCAGTTCTCAAACTGCTCGGTGTATATTGTGTATATATCTGAATAATCTCATATAGGATGTGATTGGGTGAGTTCATTTACCCGTCAGATGCAAATCACTTTAGTTTAATGGTGTTCATTAGGGATGCGCCGATCCAGATGTTTACAGCCGATACCGATCCAGATACCAATCTTTTTTGTTGTTGTTTAAGCTTTAATCAAGAGGTCTGTCATAAACAGTTAAATGTAAGCTCTCTGTTCATGGTAACTGTTAACTGATCTAAAATAATAGCAATGAGAAATACTGTTGGTTAATCGATAAATAAACAAGCATGAAATATTTATTTTTAAATATCTTAAACAATAAAGAGTCCTAATTAAAAGTAGACTAACACAAAAATGATCCATATTAGGAAGAAGGCTAATAGCCTTCTAAGGAAAAGCCTACCAAGCTTAATGTCAAATTGGTATTAAATGCAACCCATAGTAATTAAACATTATTTCATTTCTCATTTTATTTACATTTTATGAAGTTATTATAATATCTATTTTTTAAATTAAATGATTAATTTATAACTAAGCAATTTTCTGTCTTTATATTTTATTAGTTTTATTTTTGTTTGTTTATCAGTTGTTCCTTTTAGACCGGTTCCCCCAGTACAGTGTTGCCATGTCTGCTGATGATATTGTCTTTTTTTTTGGGGGGGGGGGGGGGGGGGGATTAAATCAGATCATGGAAACTGGAGTTGACTTTTCTAGTGATTTCTGGCAACCCTGAGTTTAAATGAAGTGAATGCGCTGTCTATTAGAGTTGGTGAAGAATTAAGGAGAGCAGCAGCATACTGTATGTGTACAGACTGAACAGTTACTACTCTTAATTATGATTGGTGAGGAATTATTTAATAAAGAAGTTTGAATTAAAACCCACCTTGTAGCCTTAGCATTATTATTAATTTACTCCGCCCGATGCCGCAATGTCTACACGAGCAGGTCACAGTCGCAGGTTCAGGTAATTTAGCGGGATCAATAAAAGGTTTGTGAGATTGGAGAGTTGAGTGAAGCAGACATCTGAAGCTTGTGTAAAATCATGCCTATTTATAGGCCTGCCATGATTAGGTGATGTGGCAATTAAGCGCGTCGCGTGATATAAATATGGCACCTATGAACTGCGCCATTAGCCTCTATTATCTGAAGCGAAGATGCAATTCACAGGCCTGCCCTGGCATGACAAAGCTACACAACATCTCGTTCTGGCCAGAGCGGTTGACATAAGTAAAGAGAGCCCTTACTGGAGCACCCTTACAGGTGCTTTCTCTCTTGTTCCAGTTTGGGGAATGGAGGAGGGCAGAAAGCCTGCAACACCACAGGGTGGGCAGCCGATGTAGGCACCTTAGGAATATAATCCGGCATAGGGTACAGGAATGCCTTGGCCAATCCAGTGGCAAAGTCAAGGCAGGAAGGGGCAACAGAGAGAGCTTGTAGATCTCCTTCTCGCTTGAGAGATGTCAGGGCCAGCAGAAGAGCTACCTTCAGAGTCAGAAGCTTCTCAGAGGCTGACTCTAAGGGCTCAAATGGGGCCCCTGACAGACCTTTCAGGACCACAGAAAGGTCCCAGGAAGGTATGTGCAGAATGCAGATCGGCCTCAGCCACCTGACACCATGCATGAACCTCGAAGTTAAAGGATGTTGCCCCACAGAGGCTCCATCAACAGGGGAATGGCTGGCCAAAATGGCGGCCACATAAACCCTGATTGTAGAAGGAGCCAACCCCACTGAGAAATGTTCTTGTAAGAACTCCAGGACTTTAGCTATTGCCCAGTTCACTGGGTCTAGCTGGTGTTCCTCACACCACCAGACACAAAGCTGCCAATTGAGTGCATACAATTTCCTTGTGGGTGGTGCTCTAGCGTTTAACATGGTCTCTACAACCTCAGTTGTGAGACCAGAATCTATGAGCTGGTGCCCCTCAGGGGTCAGACCTACAGTTTCCATAGTTCTGGCCGAGGGTGATAATTAGCCCTCCGGCTTGAGACAGTAGATCCACTCTAAGGGCTCAAATGGGGCACCTGGCAGACCTTCCAGGAGCACAGAAAGGTCCCAGGAAAGTATGGCCGGCTTGCAGATGGGCCTGAGAAATGTTCTTGTAAGAACTCCAGGACTGTAGCTATTGCGTAGCTCACTGGGTCTACAGTGGATCCCTGCTGATGGGAATCTCCCAAGGAGTGCCATCTAGCAGGCTAGAACTTGTGGGAGCAGAGCGACGGGGGGAAGCGTACAGATGTGACCTCGGCCACATGCGCACCATGGCGTCCAGCCCTAATTGTGCAGGAGGAGTGAGGGTGAACCACAGCAGGCCGTGTGTTGTCTCCTCAGAGGCGAACACATGCAGTCCCACTTGGCCAAACCTCGCCATAAGGACTCCACCACATGTGGATGGAGCCACCAATTCCCCTGCCTCAACAGGATGTCTGCCCCCATATTGCCAGAATGTACATTGCACTCACTGACAAACTTTCCTTCTGCCCAGAGAAGAATTAGTTGCGCCTGCCTGAACAGGGGGCATGGACATAATCTTCCCTGGTAGTCAATATATGAGACCACCGCTGTGTTGTCCGAAAACGATGGTGACCTCTCAATTGAGGAAGAAGGAATTTCAGTGCTAGAAATATGGCCTACACTTCTAGGCAATTTATATGCCGCTCCAGATGAGGTCCGCACCAGAGACCATGAGCTGGACAGCTGTCTAAGACCGCGCTCCAGCCCGTGAGGGAGGTGTCTGTCATTACCGCCTTGTGCTAAGGAGACACCCCTCGAGTGTGACCCAAGGCTAGAAACCGGGGACACTCAAATTCTCAGAGCACGTAGGCATTGCCGCGTGACACTGATTATTCCCCCAACTTCTCAGCCGCCACTGAACGGTCTCCTGTGCATTAGGCCCATAAGCGCCAATAGTCTCCCAAGATCCAGCTTTATCTTGCTCAGTGTTGATATGATTGACCCTACGCATGTTGGGGATAGAAACACCCTCATCGTAGTAGAATCCTTATAACCCCTAGAAAAGTTGCCCAGTGCACTGGGGAAAGCATACTTTTCTGAGGTTCAACCTGAGCCCCAAGCTCTTCATGTGGGTGAGAACAACATCTTGATGTTGAACCGCCAGTTCCCTGGATCGTGCTAGAATTAACCAGTCATCCAGGTAGTTTAGTACATGGATGCCCTGGAGTCACAATGGAGCCAGAATGACATCCATGCACTTTGTGAAGGTGCGAGGGGATAAAGTTAGCGATATTTCTATGTGGAAACATGCACCTTTTAGATCTATCATCACAAAGCGGTCCTCAAACTGAATCTGTGGAACGATAAGTTTGGGCGTCAGCATCTTGAACCTGTGTGTCCGAAGAGTACAGTTCAGATGACGCAGATCTAAAATTGACCGCATACTCCTATTTTTTGCGGACCAGGAAATAACAGCTGTAAAAATCTCCCTCCCTCAGGAAACGGGGTACATGTTCTATGGCCACTTTGTCCAAGAGGGATCTTACTTCCTGCGCTAACGTTGGGCTCTGGTCTGTGGTAAGCACACCTCTGAACCGGGGGGTCGAGCTATAAACTGGACCCGGTAACCCTTTTCTACAGTAGACAGAACCCATGGAGACACACTTGGCAGTAGTTTCCACGCTGCCAGATGGTCTTTTAGTGACGTTACCTATTCCACATTCTATTGGAGGGAAAATAGATTTTCGTTGCCTGTGGCAGCTCGCTGACCAGAGAACACTGAAAACTTGGGACCGCCTTGGCTAGGGGAGGTCCTACAGTAGCACTGGGGGCTAACTGCCCTAACAACCTCATGTCCCCTGATACGTCCCTCCACGGCCCCTCAGGACCGCTCTTCTTTGCCTGATTGGCCTTTATGACTATTCTCAGATCAGGCCTAGTTGCAGGCCACGACTGTGGCCGCTCGGTTCCCCTGGCTGTCCGCGGGTATTGGCGGGCTGCCATACTCGCCTTCTGGGTCTCCCTCACACTAGTGCTGGCCCGGGCTCCACTCGTGGATGCCCGGGTGAACTCGAGACAACAGGGAAGAAACTGGTTGAATGCCGCCTTATGTCGAGCTCACTCAGCAGGTCTGCTTGGTAGGCCTGCAACACTGTCATTGTCTGCAGTGACCCACAAGCAAGACTACTACCGCATAGACCTTGCCCACCAATGCCACGGTTGCCCTACACGGTGGCTTGGATGGCAAAGCAGGCCCCCCTAATTACCTGCCGTCTATGGAGAGAGGTAGCTCGCAAGCGTCTACACCACCTTCAGCATAGCCAAGTAGCCATGCCGTTCATGGCCGAATAATCCAACATCGTGGGGTTATAAATACGGCATAGGCATGGTTTTCCCCCAGAAGCCTGATATTTTGTCATGCACTTCTGTAAGAAAGGGGAGTTTCTGCAGTGTGAGGGACTTACTTTCACTGGGGAGAAAAAGGCTCATCCAGAGCTCATCCTTTAGTAATCACTTCAAGCAGCTCTTTATATGCTGCTCTCAGTATTTAATTACACCCTTCTGGCTCCTCGGAGTCAGAGAGGAATTATTACTATTATTTTTGTGCGTGTGTGTGTGTTTTTTTCTTCTTCCCCTTTTGGTTTTCCATAGCGGAAGGAGGAGTCACGACGCGAGCGCCAAAATCCAGCGGAGAGCTGAAGACAGAGCAAGAGATAGAGCAGCACTCGTCTCCGGCTCCTCTTCCGGATCCATAAGAGATCCCCCGAACCTGAAATGGCTAGCTGCCTCGGCAGTGGCCGGCCCAGATCCGCGAGGCTCTGAAACCTTCTGAGAAGAGCGCGAGTCGCAAGCCGAGCTGCTCAATGTAGGCATTACCATGCGCAGGCTCTCGAGGCTGTCATCGCATGCTACACTCCTAAACACTTCACCCAGAAAGTGTGCACTATTCCCGGTGATGAAACGGGAGCAAGCCGTAACACGCTTACTGAATTCTCTTACTCATATTTTTCTCTCTCGCTCATTCCTTTTTTTTTTCTTCTCTCTTTTTTTTTAAAGGGATAGAAGAGTTCTGTGATTTTGAGAAAAGATAGCGAGGAGATGAAGCGTCTTTTTGTTTGTTTACACAAAAAACTGACATGCAGTCTTTCGCTGAAGATAATAAAGGCTAATGGCATGGTTCAAAGTTGCCATATTTATATCATGCAACGTGCTTAATTGCCATGTCACCTGATCATGGCAGGCCTATAAATAGGCATGATTTTACACAAGCTTCTGATGCCGGTCGCACACGAGAGGCGCTCCCATAGTGTTATGCTAAACGCAACGTCAAAGTTCCCTTTGAAAGGGAACATGAATGAATAATAGTTTTCTGTGCCTGAGTAGCAGTAAAACCGAAGTTATGCTTATAGGTTCCTGTCAGCACATTCTCAAAGCTGGTCCACTGTCTTTATTTGCTGATGGCTCTGTTCTAGAGACTTGAATTAAGATGAAGAACCTTGGAGTAATTTTTGATACCAGCCTTACATTTGATTCTTTTATTCAGAGCACTGTTAAAGCATCCTTTTTTCACCTCAGAAATATAGAGAGACTGCGCCCAATGTTGAACTTCTCTGTAGCTGAAAAACCGATTAACTCATTTGTTGTCACTCGGTTGGATTACTGTAACACCGTTTTAGCCGGAGTTTCTAAATCCACAATCAGTAAACTGCAATATGTACAAAACTCTGCTGCCAGGATCCTGACTGGGACCAGGAAATAGAATCATATTACTCCTGTTCTGGAGCCCTTGCACTGGCTCCTGGTCAGGTTCCATGTTGATTTTAAAATTATGACACTGACATAAAAAGCATTACATATCTGCTTTATTAACTCCTTACATCCCAAATCGCAGACTGCTGTAACATTACACGCAGGGCTTTGGAGTCAGGAAGTAAGCACAGGAGCGCTGTCTTTATTCATAAACAAACAAACAAAAACCAAACACAGGGAACGCGGTCTTTATGGAATTAGATACGAGTAAACATGAGACTAAAGTCGAGGCAGGACACAGGGTATGGAAATGAGACCGCTAGCATGCTACACATACATGCTACACATACATGCTACACATACATGCTACACATACATGCTACACATACATGCTACACATACATGCTACACATACATGCTACACATACATGCTACACCGTTAACACAGATATCTATTACTCAAACATCTACGATAATACTACGCGAAGTGCGCAGCCACACGAGGGGTTTAAATAACCAACATAATTAAACTAAATATAGACACCTGGCTCAAATCAAGCTACACCCTCGCACATCAGCCAATGTCTAAACAGGAATAGAACGAACCAAAACAAGAGTCACGTGTCCACTTAGAAGCCGCGCCACAGTGCCATCTGCCGGCGAGGTGTAACAAGTGCACTCCTCACAGTGTAATTTGTTAACTGTTCCACAAACCCGCTTAAAATCTATGGTTGGCAGGCTTTTTCTGTCTCTGCTCCTTCCCTTTGGAACTCTGTTCCTCTTGAACTTAGGGAAGCTCAGACCTTTGGCATTTTTAAAGCTCAACTCAAGACATACTTTTTTAAACTGGCATTTGACTGCTGATGTCTACTTTTATTATTATTATTATTATTATTATTATTATTATTATTATTATTATTATTGTAGTTGTTATTCTTATTAACTTTTATAATTTTTTATTTTTTCTGTGTACTGCTTATTTTGTGTACAGCGCTTTGAGAAGCTGCTTTTAAAGGCACTTTATAAAATAAAGTTTATTATTTGTGCTAATCAGGGTGAAATGAGACAGGTGACAATGGTAGGGAACATGCAATGTGCTGGGGCTTATAGCTAACATAGTTCACATATTAGGTGACAGATATTTTACCTGTTTTGGCAGATTCAGAAACATGCAGCAAATGTAATGATGGCGTCTGCATAGGAAACATTCTGGGGGAGGTCACCGCACAGCAGAAACTAACATCAGGATACTTTGGCTTGTTCAAACCAAAAGGTAATGCTTTAAATAGTTTAAGCAAATAAATAAATTCAGAAGTAATAGGGCTGAGATGAAGTTATAGAAAATTGTCAAATGATTTTTATTCATATTTTCCATTTGCCCTCTAAAAAATTGTTTAATTTCCACAAAAAATATTTATACCAATTTTATTCACTCTGACAAACAAATCAAATATTTTGTATTTGCTCATTTTCATTTCATCTTAAGGAAAGTGCAGTCATGGAGGATCATTTGATCCATCAAGTCTGGGGCAAGGTGGCATAAATAAGGATACTACAACCTCCAGCCACGGTTATCTACATGAAGTGGCAGCATCAGTGGCCACTGCTGCTACAAGAGAGCTACTGCAGGACATTAGAGCAGCAGTTGGAGATGCTGAGTTTCTTAGGTATCAGAGAAAGTCTTTCAATGTATAAAATAGGATTTAAGCAGTGATATAAATAAAAGCATACACACATACCCACTGCTATGTACTTGCTTATTTAAGTAGATGTTTTCTGGTATCACATTTCCCACCTGTTATTCACAACAATACTTTAATGATTCCTCAAGAATAATGTTAAAGATGTCAGGGTTTGTCACACATTTTAAAGACGTTTAAAGTTGACACAGTAGTCATTTCCACTGCCTCTGCAGGTTTATCTGATAAATTATTACAGTTATGTATGTCACTTTTCTTGTTTGTCATCTTTTAGAATGTTGAGACTCCGCCAGACTTCAGTGCTGTGCTTTGTTATCGACACCACTAGCAGCATGTCTGAAGAAATTGACAAAGTCAGGAGAGTTATTTCATCCATTATTGACAGTAATACAGAAACTGCAACTCAAACTTCACAATACATCCTGGTGCCATTTAATGACCCTGGTAAGATTGATTCCTAGAATGCAGCCTTTTATATATTTCTAATTCTAAATAGCATGCTGGGTGTTTCTGTCATCAGCTGTTGTTTTTCTTGGTCGAACCATTCAGTGTCTGTTGCTCACTGCACCAGTGGTTTCTTTCTTCTTCAGGACATTCCAAATTGTTGCACTGGCTATGCCCAATGTTTCTTCAATACTTCTGATTGATTTTCCCTCTTTTCTTAGCTTCAAAATGTCTTGTTTTTCTCCCTTAGAGAGCTCTCTGATCTCAGTGTTGGCTTATCCTTTTTAACAACAAATGCAGTCTTCACAGTTGAAACTAAAACCAAGAGTAGATGTTCAGAGCTATTTATTGTTTAAACAATCAATCTAGCAGGACACACCTGGGTAACAAGAAGCACCTGTCCGTCACGTTCCAGTATTTTTGCTCACCTACAAATCGGATGGTCTGATACAAAATGTGCTATGTTCTATGTCATTTAACACATCTACTTATAAATAAAATGAAATAGATTCATCTCCTATTTGATCTCAAACCCAAATGACAAACGAATTGGCTGTGTCATTCCAATAGTTTTGAAGGGGACTGTACATAAATAAGACTAAAACCGAGAACAGACAGTTGTACAGACAGTACAATGAAATTCTTCCTTTGCGGTTCAGAGTTGTAAAAGTAACTCACTTTTAACTTCATATCAAGCCACATCACACCACCTGTTAATTTTTTTTTCCTAAAAACAGCATGTCAAGTCATGTTTTATTCATCTTATGCCACAGCAGTTGCTAGTAATTAAAATTTTTATTAATTACAGAATTTCATGTAATACACTATCAATTTATAGTTACAGTTTGTGGAAATAAGTATTCAGAGACTTTTGTTTTTGTTATTTGATATACTTCCAGTGTATAGTACATCAACTTCAAATATAAGCACATAATGTCTTAATTTTGTACTTGTAACAAGTACAGCAAAATGTATGAGGATAAAAAATATGTATTGATAAGCATAAAAATATGATTGAAAAACAAAATGGATGGGGAAAATATATTCAGAAACCACAAATTAACAGCATTAGGACAATGTTGTAAAGCTGTTGTGGGGAATTACAGCTTTTAGACTTACAATTACAGCAATTTCTACGTTATATATTAATGTAATTTTTTGGTTCCTGTCTTTTTCACTGCAAATCAGGAATAAGTATTATCTATGGCCATCATAATAAAGAATAATGTTCAGTACATTATTATCTGAGCATATCCGAAATGATTAAGAGAATGCAGTACCATAGTACAATGTACTGATATAAACAAACAAACAAACAATTTTCTCTGTTTTTACACATTCTTTCAGATTATGGCTCACTTACAAGAACAACTGATTCTAATGTGTTTAAACAGCAACTCAGTGCACTTACAGCTGTTGGTGGAGGAGATTCTTCTGAAATGTGTCTCTCAGCACTCCAGGTATGTTAGAGTAACATAACTTGCTAACATGTTGTGTGGTCTTTAAATGGCATGTTATTGAAATAAGTTTTGTTTAATGTCATTATTCATTCTTTGATTCATTTCTATTATGTTGTTTGCAAAATAAAGCAATCTTCTAATTCTAAAAAGATATTTAAAAAGAGCCTTATTATTTCAAAAATAAGGCAAAAAACTTTTTTAAGTTGGCTGTTCATGTTTAAGGTTGAGTCTGTTTATTTATACCATATTGACTTCTTTTAATATTTTATTCACTTTTATAGATGGACCGGGTGCACTAATCACATTTTAGTCACCTTTTAGTCACTAGTCACAGGGTGCACTAGTCACCGTTGTTTTTTTTAACAATTGGTTCAATCAGTCACGCTTTCATTTTGTCAGTAAGTCAACCAGTCACCTATTCAGACAGATTCTCAGTCAGACAGTCAGTCAGTCTGTCAGCCACTCAGTTAAGGTCCTTTCACACTGGGCATGATTAAGCTACACGAACGTTTGATGCAATGACGCTCTTGAATCAAAACAATAGATCCCTATGGAGCTATTCACACTGGGCGTAATCATTCATGGTGTGACAGTGACTTTTTTTTTCAACCAGTGTGTCAATTATTTTTCCTGTTGGTCAGTTAGTAAGTTAGTCACTCAGACAATCAGTCCGTTCGCCACTCAGTAAGTCAGTTGGTCAGTTAGCCCATCAGTCACGCAGTCTGAAAATCAATCAGTCAAAATTCCCTAAGCCTTTACGAATTACAAGAATACAAGTAATACTCATTGCATACTTTTTGTTTCAGCTTGCCCTCACTGGATCTCCACCACAGACAAAGATTTTTGTTTTCACCGATGCTGATGCAAAAGATAAAGGGTTGAAAAATGCTGTGCAAGCACTGATTGAGAGAACAAAGTCTGTGGTGAGTACATGCAAATTTTCATATACACACGTCAACTATTCATGATACTACTTAGAATTTTTCAGAATTTTAGCAAATCATATAATATGTACTTATCATTTATTCTTCATTTTGCCTTCATCATGACACATTTATTTAAACATGAGATAATGTGCAATATAGAGACCAATATGATTAAATCTTCTTCCATTCCAAATCTGAAGGTGACTTTCATGCTAACTACCTCCGTTAGTTCTCGGAGTCGCAGAAGAAGTGGCGAGCGTGCAGATGACCAACAACAAGCCTCCCCTCAGCTTTTCAATTCACAGGTCTACCAGGAGCTGGCGCAGGTCTCTGGGGGCCATGCTATTGAAGTCACCAAAGACACACTGTCCCAAGCAACTAACATTATCGCGGTTACCTCCAGATCTACACTGGTAATTAAAGGAATACTTTAATAATAACATAATGCTACCTTAAATGGCTCACTATTAGTTGCATTATAACCATGACTTGGACTGGCATCCCATTTAGGGTGTATTCCTGGTGTCAGATCCATTACGACCCTGAACAGTATATAGCACTTATATTGATGTATATGAATGAAAGAATGAATGTTACCATCAAAGACATGCTTTGATAATGTTTTTCTTTCAGTTATTTCAGTTGGCATTCTTTGGCTTAGCTTCCCACAAACCTGCAAAAACAGTCCAGCCACTGTTGTACCTCACTCTGCCTACTTTATTAAATCATGCATAAATTATTTTAATAAATAATGAAAGGGTTGGTGAAGCTGCAGGTTTCTGTTCCATCCAAACAGGAGCCACACTTGAGAATGGATTTAAGGCCTAGATCAGCTGATTTAATAGGTGAAAGATGATGTGGCTCTGGAAATGTAGGAATAAAAACCTGCAAAGTTGTTTTTTTTTAACTAAACTGATTAATATATGCATTGAGTAATGAACAACACTAAAACAAATAATTAATAGGTCAACCTATTTAAATTAAGGGCAGAATATTACAGAAATTTAAAGTAAAATGTGCAATTTCAACAAATAGTAAATATGTAAATGATGTCAGCTTTATGTTAAACTCATTAAATAACAGGAAATTCTGCTCTTAATTTAAATATATTGAGCTACAGTATGAATATTTTTTTCAGTGAACACTCACTTTTCTGCTTCTTCAGGTCACTCTATTCCAGGCTGTAAGAAACTCTACAAAAGCTGAAAGCTTCTCAGTCATTGTGGATTTTTCTTTGCAAAATCTGACAATTTATATCACAGGCAACTCTCCAGATTACACCATCACTAGTCCATCAGGTGTGTAGATTGTAAAATTAACCAATAAACCCTTATTCTGAAATACCACTCAGAACCTCATGCAATGCCAATATTATGCAATACTATGCTAAACCTTTATAATAATGTTGTTATCTAACCCAGGAGTCTCACAGACCAGCACAGAGCTGAATGGGGCTTTGGGGATCATTCAGAAAGTTGGTAACTTTCACACAGTTCGTCCAAATATCGCAGAAAAGGCTGGACTGTGGCTCCTCAATATTAACTCAGTACAGCCCTACACCATCAGAGTTGTTGGTAAAATCACTCTCTTTGTAGATCTTTCCTGCTTAGCTGTGAATAAATAAATCTCAATAATGAAGGAAACTGCGGTTAATGTTTCTGAAAATGTTCAGACATTGTCAGCAAATAATTGACTGTTTTTTTTTTATTATTATTCACTATCCAGGTCAAAGCGAGGTTGACTTCCTCTTTGACTTTGTAGAACCTTCAGAAGGGCTTCATGCAAGCTATGCTCAATTAAAAAGCAGGCCTGCAGCAAGTAAGTGAACTCATCAAAAGTGAAAATCACTGAAAAGCTCATTTAAAACTAATGTTTCTTCTTTCTTGAACTTTTTCTTTAATTCAGACAACAATGTAACCCTGCTGGTGTCAATGGTCGGTGGGGACAGTGTGAAGCCTACAGAGGTGTCTCTGGTGGCAGATTCAAGTTCAAACTCTTTTAATGGGATAATAGAAGAGGTAACTAGTGGGAAGTATTTAGTGACCTTCAACAGCATTCCAGCAGGAGAGTTTACTGTTCGTGTGGCTGGACAGATCAGTTCCTCTAGATCCTCAGATAACTTTCAGAGACAGTCACCAACTCGATTCCAAACATCAAGTGTGACCATTATTGTAAGTTTCAATACAAATAAATTCCCACTCAAACTTTATTATTATTATTATTATGTACAAAGTTTGGTCTGAATATGTCACATTATTGCTCAGATATACCTTCACTTATATTAAATTTCAAATGAAATTGCCAATTTATCTAGACACAATAATCTATAATCACTAAGTAAAAAAATGTTTTTGGAATTTTTTTTGTAAATTAATTAAAATTAAAAACCTGAAATATCTTATTCAGATAAGTATTCAGACACTTGGCTAAGACAATCCAAACTGAATTCAAGTCCTGAACAGCTGGAGTCCACCTCTGGCAAATTCAATGGATTGGAAATGATTTAGAAAGAAACACACCTGTATGTGTAAGGTCCCACAATTCACGTTGCAAGAACCAAGAACCAGCTATGGAATCAAGGATCTGTCTGTAGACGTATAAGATTAAATTGTTTTGAGGCCTAGATCTGTGTGAGAGTATAAAACCATTTCAAAAACGTTGACTTCGCAAGAGCACAGTGGGCTCCATCCATTTGAAATGGAAGATGTTTGGAATCACCAGGACTTTTCTTAGAGCTGGCCATAACAGGGCTAGAAGGGCCTTGATCAGTGAAGTTACCAAGAACCCAATGGCCACTCTAACAATGTTTCAGTAGTCACTGTTTCAAATTTTATAAAAAAGCATTCCAAGTGCTTTATGGGCTGCCAAAGACTCCCATATCAAAGTATAATAATATTCATAAAAAGAAAACATACAATTACAGTAAGGTTCCTATGTGTCTTCTGTGTTTGTCTAAAAAAGAAAATAAATAATAATTATTATAATTATTATTATTATTATTAGTAGTAGTAGTAGTAGTAGTAGTAGTAGTATGTTCATTTTAAAATATGTTCTTTATTGGGGAAAAAATTGATTTCCTTTCTATTTACTGACAGACTCAACCTGTTGGAACAATTGAACCAGGAAAACAATTCACTCTGCCTTTCACACTCACAACCAAGAGCTCTGGAGGAAGATTTAATATCAGAGTCAGCAATGATCGCAATTTTGACACTCGCTTTAACACATCCATAACTCTCAAGAGTGGGGACAGTGCCAATGCCACAGTAACTCTGACTGTTCCTGAAAATACTTCCTCTGGAATTGATGTCACTCTGACAATTGAAGTCGAAGCACCGGATGGAAGTGACTTCAACTATGCTGTGCTGCGCATTGCTATTGTTGCTGCGGTAATTTACTTACAGTACATTACATTAGATATTCCAGGACTCTGCCAAACAAATAGTCAGTTTTTAAATTAAGTAGTTGAATAGAAGGCCATTTAGCTTTCAGAATTGACTATTAACCAAAACTCTTTACCATTGCTGAACTCATCATTATTTCTGATACGTGTGGTCTGGAAAACCCAGTGGATGACACTTTGGCTAAAATCTGGCAAACATCCAAAAATGATAAAATATCAGATTTTGGACAAATGTGTTTGTTTCTGCCTATAGTATATTTTGACACCTCAACTGGAAGAAGCCATATGGGCAGAACCATGATAGTAAAAACAGTATACTTAAAGATGTCTAAAAACATGATAATAAAAACAGTATACTTAAAGATGTCTAAAAACTTAGCTAGGTGTGATTTTTCTTACACCGTGAATGTCATGCTTTGATGATGTTTTTAGTCATTACCGACAACTTGTGTAGAAATGTAAATGTTTTTCTACTTCTTTAAGGTAAAAGATGTTATTCCTCCAGTATGTGAGGCAGTTACTCTAAATTCTAACTGCTCAGACAACTGCAGTCTCTCCTCATGGTACCTCACTGCCAATGTGACTGATGGGTCAGGTATTCAGAGCATGAGAGCCCTCAAGGGAAATGGCATACTCAGCATCACCAGTGAGCTCAATGCCACAGGCGTGAATGTCACTATGGCAGTTTATGACTCCTCTTGCTGTTTCCGAGACTTGGAATTGGTTGCTGTGGATACAGTGGGAAATGTTGCCACCTGCTTCAAATCTGCTGCATCAAGCATCCTCACTTATAGTGCAGAATTTTGCTTGTTTTTACCAGTCTGCCTTTGGCTTAATATAGGAGTCTCAATTTACCGATTCATGCAGCTGTAAGAAAAAAATCTAAATGTATCTGAAATGGAATAATATCAGAATATTTAGGTCTACATAATACCTGCTCAGTAATGTTTTGGGTTTTTTTCAGAGTGAGTAGTGAAAATATGAAATAAACACTAACCAAATCAGTAAATAACTAGAAGGAAATCTTACTTGCCGAATATACTCACTGATTTTAAACTCTGAATGTAGTAGTGTTTTATTGAAGGGTAGTACTGTATTTTATATGAATAATTAAATGTCAATGCACATAGATAACGGTTATGTTAAGTTGGTTAAAGAAATTCCTATCAGTGCTTCCACTTGAAATGCAAAGAGATATACAAATGATGATAAGGTGATGTTACTTAACTGGTGCAAAGTAATTTGAAACATTTATTCCATTATACAGTCATTGTGCTTAAATTTTTCTTTTTTCTTCAAAACTATATATTGATTACTGATATACTGATTAGATAATGACACGTTTTTTTCACATTTTTTGCATTTATTTTGCCACTTTTTTCACCATTGCATAAATTAAATAGTCAAAATGTGCTTTTTACTATTTTGTCTTGCTTATCAATGAAAAAATCAATTACAAAAACAACAATTTAAAAATATTTATTTAACACTGAACATTTTTTTTTTCATTCCAGCAGGCATAAGCTACCAACAAGGCACAATATAACTTTAAATAAATAAATGAGTAAAATAAAAATATTTTGATGTGGTCATCTTTGAGCCCCCCTTGAATAGCCTATGTTAGGCCTATAACTGATTGCTGAAAGAATGGAACACTCTGTAGCCTACAACAAAAAAGTGCATTGACAAGAGTGCAAAAAATGGTTCTATTTGGTTCTACACGGCTGATTATATTGGGGATATATACCGCTCGCGTCCCTGTACATCTCGCGGAGTATTACAGTAGATGTAGTATAGTTAGATACGTTGTTAATGTTATGTTCCCTTAAATAAATACATCTTTACCTGCTTCCGTGCTCTACTCCCTTATGTCTCGCGACATGACAGAATACTCCGGAACAGAAACAAAACAAACGCACGTGTCCACAGTAAACATATGAAGAGCACGTGGCTCGTGAATGTAGCTCGTGCATGCGCGCGCCCCCTCATCGAGGCCGTGACATTAACACGTCTCACTCTGGTTGCAAGGCTATTTGGGCGCATCAAACACATCATTGTTCGGTCAAATTTATCCGGCTTTTTCACTTATTGCTGAACATTAGGTGCATCCCTAACTAAGAACAAGACATCCTTCTAAAATTTATGAGAAGACCAGGAGAAAACTGGTCAGGGAGGCTGCCAAGAGGCCTACAACAACATTAGAGAGACAAACACAAGGAACTGGGAAATCACAGGAGCCTAGCCCAGACCATGACAAGAAATCCTTGACAACTGAATAATAGGGTAACTAATAAGATATTATTATTAAACCTGTTATTTAAGAAGAAAGATTTATTTGTGTTACGTCACGGCCAGCAGAGGACACTGGCTCGACTCTTGACGAGTCACGTGACATTGTTTTTGTTCGCTCGCTTCTGGATTGAGCATTTCGTATTAAGTGATTTTAATTTGTCCAAGGTGTCCATGCTTTGAGTTTATCATGTTCTTTATTTAAATGCCTGGGTAACTGAGCACTTGGCTCAGTATTATATAGTGTCTTTAGTTGATCCTGGTTAGTATTGTTTGGATCAATAGTCTCGTTTGTTTTCCATGCCTCAAATGTTCTCGTTTCCCGGTGAAGACCGTGTTTACTTTAATCGTGAGTTTTGTGTCTAATAAAGACTGTGACCATGCACCTGCATTCAGACCTTCAGTCTACGTTTCGTAACAATTTTTATAAATTATATCATGGTTATTCAAAATAAATTCCATATAAAGGGAAAATCATGCCTGAAGACAAGTTTATAGCAGTATTGGCTTTAGTTTATTTTATATACAAACACGATACTTGGTTAAATCTTATCCTCCCGATAATCTGATTCCTCACTTGTTTTTTACCATGGTTTTGCCTTTCGATTTGGATTTGTCTGCCCATCTCTTCAATAAAGCTCTTAACTGCACTTGTATCTGTCACCAAAATTCCATTACATCTCACTATGTAGTTATAGAACACCAACATTTTATGGATCAGTGAATAATTAAGCAGGGTGTGGGATTGCTGTTATTCTCTGCAGGTATGTTTACCTGTTTTTCCGGTTCCTTCATTTCAGATGTACTTGCAGTTTTGGTTTGATTGTTCTATGTAAATGATACATTTGGAAAGACTTTAACATGTTCTTAGTGTCACTAATGTCTTTTATGTATAAATGTTATTTAAATGCAATTTACTTTCCTATTGTTAGGTAATGGAGGCAAAGATGGATGCAGTTGCAGATAAAACACCTCTTAATACAAAGTTAAACAAATCCAAATCAGATTCAAGGTCAAAAACAGGCACGTTCATGTGATGAGCAAACAGATTAAAGCAGGCAAGGCAAACACATACAAAACTGATCATATACTTTGAAAATTGCTTGTGAATGAAAGTCTCTTTTTTAAGAGTCCTGAGTGAGTGCAGTTGATTGAACACAGGTGAATGGGAGCAGGGTTGCTTGTGTGTTTATGGTGGGAAGTCAAGTCAACCATATACAGCTGGTACAGTAAACAGTGAAATGAAACAACGTTCCTCCAGACTCACGGTGCTACATTAACCAAGACACTAACCACTTGAGACAATACAGAAATAAATAAGACCTACACATTTTTTACATAAAGTGCATGTACAAACATATGCTAACAACACAACAGAGTACAGTAACTACTAAACTGGAGTTCATGGACTGCTGTAACCTGAAAATTATCGCTTTTAGGGGAAACACTTTAATATTGCTTGTGGTTGAGATACATGAAAAGAGAAATATTTTTCAGTTCAGTAAAGTCTGTAAATTATAGGCCATTATACATTTCTGCATGAAATTAAAATATCTTCAAATAATGTATTCTTAAATAGGCCAAGAGTCCATCATAATGTTATGTATGGTTATGGGAGTGGCTTTCATACAGTATACAGGCTTGTACTGCATAAAACAACTGCAGAAGGCAGAAGCACAAAGAATTTTCACTACTACAGAGTGTGGATCCACTAAAGTCATCTAGAGACTAAAGCTTTAAGGTATGAACTATACAACAATTTATTATTATAATGCTTATAATACTGCTTAATATATTTCAATATTTATTTATATATTTAAATAAATTATGTAAACTAATGATATATAAAGTTTGTTTTGGAGGTTATTGATGACAAGTTTTTTTTTCTCTTCACAGCTTTGATAATGACTATCACAAATCTGCTCATCAAGAAACTGATCTATATGTATCTTATAATGATCCTCATGGCAAGTCAGACTCTGGCCTTCATGCCTTTGTGGTCGAGATCCAAGAAGCATCAGGACATAACTCGTGAAGCAATTTTACAGGCAACAGCCGATGTCTGCAAATCGCAAGCACTCCAGGAGGGACGAGATTTTGTTATGGTGAATAAAACTCTAAATCTATTAAAATATAAAGTTTTAAAAAAAACATTTTGGTAACACTTCCTATGACAGCCATGCTTATAATGAATTATAGTCCCATTTAAAATTATTTATAATTAAAGACATAAAGACCCATACTTTTTTATAGCTACATTTATATTATTGTTATAATTACTTATAAGCGATACACTTACTTTTTCAATGCCCATGCTCATAATCCATTATACACCAATTTATAAGTATTAATTAGTCAGTCTTATGGTTCCATTAATGTATTCAGAACAATGCATCCTGCATTTTTATAATGTTATTAAATTAGTTAAAATGACATATTAGTAATGCAGATTTATTTCTATGTTCAATAAGTAAATTATTTTATATTGTTGATAGCTGTGTCGTGCTGCCTTAGAAATACTTATTGAGAGTTATACAATTACTAACCTTTATAAATGCATCATTGATGGCTTCAAGTAAAGTGAAAGCATAGGATGCAGTTTCCATAATACAAATGTTAAGAAATCATGAAGATGTGCTTACTATGCATTATAAATGCCTTAATTAGTCAGTCTTATGGTTCCATTAATGTATTCATAAAAATGCAGCCTGCATTTCTATAATGTTATTATATAACGTTATTATACCATAGTTATAATGACTTATTAGTAATGCACAAAAAATTTCCAAATGGCAAAAAAAAAATTAAATAACAAATTGGAAAAGTACAGAACTCTTAGCTACAAAATGAGCAATTTCACAAATAAAAAGTATTTACTGAAATCAGCACCAGAGCCGTGTTAGCACTGTCATATATGTAATATAGGCATGCAGAAAGTGCTGTTTCCACCTCCTATGAAATGGAGGTGGGATTAAAAATAACTATTTACAACAAATATGAAATTGCGAAATATAAACTATTATATGCAAAATAGGAACAAAATTGCAAAAAACCTAAATAAAAAAAATTAAGAGTCAGAGTCTAGTGCACATCATTGAGCTTGGCTGTCCTTGATATCATCCCCACTCACTGAAGACCAAGACTCAATACTTGGTTAAATCTGATGCCTCACTTGTTTTTGAGCACAGTTTTGCCTTTCAATTTGGACTTGTCTGCATGTCTCTTCAATAACGCTTTAAACTGCACTTGCATCCGTCATGTAAATTCCATTACTTCACACCATGTAGTTACAGAACACAGAGTATAATATTTAGGGATCAGTGAATCAGTAAGCAGGGTTTGGGATTGCTGGTAATTCTCTGCTGGTGTGTTTACCTGTTTTTCCTGTTCCATCATTTCAGATGTACTTACAGTTTTGGTTTGATTGTTGTACTGTAAATCGAAAAAAGTTGAGGTTTTGTCTCTCTTGGCAAAGGTTGAAGTGTTTACAATTGTCACTGGATCGCATGGCCTCTTCTCTGCCACCTGTGACACGTCATTGACAGCTGCAGCCTCCATTGGCTCAGACACGCTGAGCTTGTGGCTTCATCACTCCAAAATCCACAATTCTAGACCTTGTGGCTACCATTCTTTCATCAATGGCCAGGCTCTGGTGAGACTGGTAGTATACCCTGCATGTCAATAAGAGCTGCTTCCTGATGGACTTCACATAAAAGAGCTAGTCATAGCCAGTGGTGCCTTTTAGCTGGTCATTATGCTCATCAAATTTGACATTGCTCTTGTACAGGATTCAGAAGGTGACTTATCTGTGTGTAGTTTGGGGAGTTGTAGTCATTGTCCATGTTTGTAGTTTTCAGTGCATTCTGGAAAATGGAGTCATGAGTTTGCCATGACATGAGTCCCAGGCATGTGCAGGACTTGGTTGGCCGTCTCATTGACCTCGGACAAGACCATGGCTTGAGAGGCCATCTCGTCGACCTCAGACAGGAACTTGGCTTGAGAGGCCATCTCGTCGACCTCAGACAGGAACTTGGTGTGCTCTCTGAAAAACAAACATGATATCAAGGTTTGATATAGACAGAGAGCTAGTCAACTGAGTGTATTACTTCGCAAAGACATTGTGTATGAGAGTCTCTTTTATGTGTGGTAATTGCGAATGTAATTGGGAACAGGTGTCTCTTATTAGTCCTCAGGAGAAGGTGACATGTCTGTGTGTAGTTTTGGGAATTATAGTCATTGGCCATGTTTGTAGTTTGCAGTGCATTCTGGAAAATGGAGTCATGAGTTTTCCATGACATGACAATGTGAAAACAATTACTGCCATGCTACATGTGAAAAAATTCAGTTCCATTCGACATGCAAAAATGAATTTACATACCTGCAAAAAAGACATTTCCACACTACAAGCAAAAATTTTAAATAGAAAAAGCAACATTATTTTCGTACTTTTCAAGGACCGTGTCCACTCCATGCTGGAATGCTCCTTGGCACAATCCATGCTGTCTTCCTCCAAAAAAATGCCAAGAGATGATTGTGACATCACTACGTGAACTTTCTAGTAAAAAAATAGAAATTTAAAAAATGGAAGCACTAATTTTAGCGGTATTGCGCTATCCTGTACTTTACAACACAGCTTTGAATGATTATAAAAACAACTTAAAAAGAGAGTCTGCCTGGTTTTGACAGATGATGTCATATCCTGTTCCCGCCCATATTCACAGCTACGGCTGACAAACATATGCATGCTTAGCCTAATGTGAGCGCCCGTTAAAATAATTTATTTATTGGACACAGAAATAGATCTGTGTTACTAATAAGTCATAATAACTAATATAAAAACATTATAAAAATGCAGGCTGCATTTTTCTTAATAAATTAATGGAACCATAAGACTGACTAATTAATACTTATAAATTGGTGTATAATGCATTATGAGCATGGGCACTGAAAAAGCAAATGTATCACTTAACTGTTATTATAACGAAGTATAGGTCTTTATGTGTTGTTATAAATGTGTTTATAAAGAAGTAATACTTGCTAATAAATAATTATAAGTGGGGCTATAATTCATTATAAGCATGGGCTTCATAGAAAGTGTTATCGTTATTTCTTATAAAAACATTTTTCTATTATTTTTATATTAGGCTGTCTTGTGCCTTTCTTATTGCAGCCAGTCCCACTGACAGTAATGTCTGTGGCAGGAAGCTGTTACGCATCTGATTCAGCCAAAGATTTTCAAAGAAGTCTTGATAAGATAAATTGTCACAATGCCTGGGTCGACTTTCGGCATTTTTCTGACCATTCCTACCATTTTGACAACGAGTTGTTTTTGTCTGGGCGTCAAATTATTACTAATGGACTTTCAGCTGTCAAGTACAATGTCAAACAGCAGAGCTATCAAGCTGCCAGAGCCGAGCTTGGTAAAATCCTACACACTTTGCAGGTATGGCACCATGTTACTGTAGAATAGCAGCATTGCTAATAATTGAGGTGAAGATACTATGGTTGACTCTGCTTCATGTCTTTCTCTAAGGATTTCTACAGTCATAGTAACTGGATTGAAATGGGAAAGAGTGAACCTTATTCCAACCTGATTAAACCAGACACCCCAATTAACAACATAGCAGGTAAATGCACACTGTGTTGGTGTTTCTCTGTTGGTGTATTTGCTTGTTCTCCTGTTGAATGTACAGTACATTTAGCTTTAGTGTGTGTGTGTGTGTGTGTGTGTGTGTGTAATTGCATATTATACATTTGAAAAGACATTAATGATTAAGGTATTCTTAGTGTAAAAACAAATACACCCTGCTAAAGAATCCAGGCTGGCCTGATATTACCAGCTTCGCAGTGAAGCCAGGAATTCATTTCTGGGGTGGACATCGATTATACAATTATATGTGTTATATTGACAATTGCAACAAGCTCATGCATTCTGGGTGGATTCCAGACAGTAGTAGGAGTGGTGAATGCAAAAAGGTGTACTTAAATCAATTAAGGCACTATTTAAGGCATCAACCAATCTTGCCATATTTAATAACATTGCCATTAGACACTTTAACAATACATATCCACTGAACATGAATAAAAGAAGGTGCTAGAAATGGTAGAATTCTAGAACTATGCTTGTTTTTCTCTTGGTTAAACCTTCATCTGCTGACATTTTGATAGCTGTGAGCTCAGAGTGGAACTAGCTGGTGTCACGGACCGGAACATAAGGGAGGTTTAGGACGGATGCAAGTGCAGTAAAAGACGTTTATTATAGAGAGAGGCAGGCAGACAAATCCAAAACAGTAATCCAACATGTGCTCTAATAACAGGCAAAAGGTCGGGCAATATACAAACAGGCATAAATAGGGCGAGGCTAGAATCAGAGTTGAGAAACGAGAAAACGAGGTCATTGAACATGAAACGAAACAAGAAACAATCGCTTGGTAATGAGATTAACTCAATACCACACAATGTGCTACGAGACAGGGGTTTACATGACAAACGTAATCATGGGTTAAACACAGGACAGTTGAAACCAATGACAACACACATTCAGAAAAAAACAATGACAAAACAGGAGCGGAGACAGAACATAACCATAACAAAAGCATGTGTCCAGCATAAACAAAGTCAAGGTCATTGAAGACCAGAAAGCGTGCGTTCACTGAGGGCTCACACACCTGGCTCGTGCACGAGCATGCACTTCGGTTTTCTGAGCACACTGTGATATTGCAGCGCTGGCTCAAGGGGAAATCGTGACAGCTGGATTTCAAACAGAAACGTAAAAATGCACAATCCTGACTGGTTAATCATGTTTCTCACAATAGAAGCAGTTAGGAGGCTAGAAAATAGCTTACCTAGTAAAGCTGGTCTACCAGCTCCACCAGCTTTGGTTGTGTTTTAGCAGTTGGTAGCTGGTCAGACTAAGCTGCATTTTTTTTTTCAGCAGGACACATACTAATCTATTTTGGTCAACCATGAAAAGCTCCACTATAGATTTTAGCCGTCTATCTATGTCTATCTATAAATATGTCTGTCTATGTCTATCTATAAATATGTCTGTCTATGTCTATGTCTATCTATAAATCACAGATCGTTGACAAAGTAAAGCTAAAACAACTTAGTGTCTTAGAAACATGTCAGTCTACAACAAATCACAAGAACAGATTCATTGCTCTTTGGCAAGTCTTTGGAAATGTACAGGAACATCATTCTTCCTAAGGACTTTTCCTCGATTGGTGTTTGAATTATAATGGTAGAGAGCCCTGTCTAACATGCCACACCAAAATCTGTCACAGGTGTTCAATTGGGTGAAGTTATAGTGGCTGTGAAGGTCTTAGCATAAGTGAACTCGCTAATGTTATATAATGAAGAGTTTATGCACTGCAAATTAGAGCATCCTTCTCTATGTAGTGATTTCTCTAAGCCTGATCAGGCCTTCACATTCTTACCCCTCTGAGGGGCAGGAATTAAGAATGTGTGTAATGATTTAACATAGCATTATAGTGCTGTATCATGGCTGACCCTGCTCTCAAACAACAACTGCCTAACAAGTTGGGATATGCAAAGAAAACAATTTCACTGTACTGTAATGTACTGACAAATAAAGGCATACTGACCAATTAAGTGGAAAATAATCTAGGTTGTGCACCAAAGAATAAATAAGCAGATCATGTTGTATTGGAAATAAAACCGAGAAGTGTGATTTCATACAACATATATTTCTTATCTGTTTTGCCAGATTCTGAAACATGCAAGCCTTGTAATAGTAATGGCTGTGTAGGAAACATCCTGGAACCTGTCATTGCACAGCAAAAACTAACATCAGGATACTTTGGCTTTTCCAAACCAAAAGGTAATTTGGTAAATAGCTTAAGGCAATTTGTTAGAGATGAATATATATATATATATATATATATATATATATATATATATATATATATATATATATATATATATATATATATATAATTCATATTTTTTCCATTTGCCCTCTAAATAAATCTGTTTAATTTTCAGCCACAATAAAGACAAATGAAATCTTTTGTATTTTCACATTTTCATTTCTTCTTAAGGAAAGTGCAGTCATGGAGGACTTTTTGATGTATCAAGTTGGGGGCAAGGTGGCATAAATAAGGATGCTCGAGACTCTGATCACGGTTATCTGCATGAAATCGCAGCATCAGTAGCCACTGCTGCTACCAAAGAACTACTGCAAGACATTCGAGCGACAGTTGGAGATTCTGAGTTTCTTAGGTGTCCAAGTAATAGTATAAAACAGGATTTAACTAATGACATAAATGACACATTCATTTATGTGTCATTATTTTCATTTATGTTCATTATGTTTAATAAATGACATAAATGACACATTCATTTATGTGTCATTATTTTCATTTATGTTCTTTATGTTTCATTTATTTTCACATTCATTTATGTGTCATTATCATAGTACATATTTAGTATGTACTATGTACTTACTTCCTTAAGTAGGTGTGCCATATCTATTTGTATCTTTGTGTTATTTTCTGTCTTCACTTTTGCCATCTGATATTCACAGCAATACTCTGATGATTCCTCAAGAATAGTGTTAGAGATGTCAGGCTTTATCACATGTTTAAAAGTCATAATTGCATTTATTTACTCTGCCTCTTTTTTAGTGGAATACCCAGGTTTAACTGCTCATTGTATTGTTTTGTTTTTTCATCTGTCAGACTGATGGGACTCAGCCAGACTTCAGTGCTGTGTTTTGTTATTGACACCACTGGCAGCATGTCTGATGACATTGCAGAGGTCAGAAGAGTTACTTCAGCCATCATTGACAGTAAAACAGGCACAGCAGCTCAACCTTCAGAATACATCCTCGTGCCATTTAATGACCCTGGTAAATTTGATTCCTTGACTGCTGCTTGTTTATAAAATAGTCATACTAAATAGCATGCTATACTGCTACAGTAAGGTGTACGTGTAGGTAACATTCGAGAGTTTCATTTAATATGAACAGTGAATAGAGAATTGTGCTGACTAAATGCTTACTTTTCACACTACAACTGTATGTCCAATCATGTTTTATTTATCTTATACTGCAGCAAGTTTTTCCAGTGATGACACTATTTATGAATTAAAGTGTATTTTTTTTGTAGCAAATTATACTTTCATAGTTATAGTTAATGTTGTGGAACCTCCATTAAATAAGTAAGTTCCTCTTATCACTTACATTTCGTCATATATCAAGGAGGGAACTCCAGACTTCATTTCCCAGCAGCCACTGCACCATACTCATCAGTGTCACATGACCACCTGCACCTGATTTACGTTTCGGTTAATGAGCACACTAGTATATATGCCACTGTTTGCACTGCTTTCTTTGTCTCACATATCGTCTGTCTATGCTTTTGTCCATGCGTCCATGTTTAGGTTTTGCCACAGTATTTTGCCTCTTGTTATTGTGTCTTTGTATTTTGTTTTTGTTTGTTTATTAAATGTTAGAAGATCTGCGCTTGCTTCCGTATCCTTCTTTGTAACGTGACAGATCTGTGAAAGCAGTGCAAACAGTGGCATATATACTAGTGTGTTCGTTAAGCGAAACATAAATCAGGTGCAGGTGGTCATGTGACACTGATGAGTATGGTGCAGTGGCTGCTGGGAAATTAAGTCCAGAGTTCCCTCCTTAATATTTGACATATTTTATCAGCTATAAACAGTCATTCCATTTTTTTTCTGCTTTCATGAAGTTAATAAGAGAAAATGCAGCTTGTCATGTTACCAAGGAACTGAAAACAGACCTCTGTCCTGACTTCCCTCCATAAATTTTAAATAGACATTATTAGCTCAGTTGTATAAATGAGATAAATTTAAGTTGCTCTGTATAAGGGCGTCTGCCAAATGCCATAAATGTAAATGGACACCTGACCTTTACACTCATATGTGATTTTTCCCCAAACTGTGGCCGCAAAGTTGGAAGCACACAATTGTATAGAAAGTCTTTGTATCCTGGAGCATTACAATTTCCCTTCACAGGAACTAAAGGACCCTAGCCTGTTCCAGCATAACAATGGCAGCATGCACAAAGTGAGGTCCAAGAAATGCAATGGTTGGAGTGGAAGAACTCGATTGGTCTGCACAGAGCCTTTGGGATGAACTGGAATGCTGACTGCACTCCAGACCTCCTCACCCAATATCAGTGCCTGATCACACTAATGCTTTTACGGCTGAATGAACACATCCCCACAGACATGCTCCAAAATCTACTGGAAAGCCTTTCCAGATGAGTGGAGGCTTATAGCAGCAAACGATGGACCAACTTTGGAATGGCATTTTCAACAAGCACATATGGGTATGATGGTCAGGTGTCCACATACTTTTGGCCATTTACTGAATCTATTGAAATGGTAACATATTAGAACAAGTACAATAATATAAACCTGTGATTTGTCTTGCAGCCGGAAATACTGTCAGAGCTGCTGTTTAAAAAAAAAAAAAAAAAAAACCTCAACACCCTCTGACCAATCAGATTCAAGAATTCAACCAGCACTGTAGTATATTTAAGAGATAAGACCTAACATAGAGTGTCTTATCAGAAAATTATAAACAACGTGAAGGTTAAAAATGGCATGATGTTATCATTTATGTACCAAGTGGTGTCATTTTGTTGTATTTACAAATGAATGAAAATGAAAAGAGGAAACTAATTTCTCTATTTATTAAGGTAACTTTTTGGTCCCAAACATTTTCACTGCAAATCAGGTACAAGTATTTTCTTTGCCCATGGCGAAAGCAAGCACAGGCGATATGGACGCTGGAAGGCGAGGATCAGGCTGAAGGCAAACTTGTAAAACAGGCAGAGGTCAGGCGATTGGGCAAACAGACAATACTAGGCAGCGCTGGGAATTGTAGTCAAAACACAATGCAGTAAATTCGAGAACCAGGTAAATCCAAAACAATGATGACGGCTTGGTGAACGGCAGAGACGAGACTGCTGAGGGTTTACTTTGCGAGTAACCATTGTTCTAAGCATGACCTAAATACTGTGTGTGTGATTGAGTGCAGGTGTCCGTAATCAGAACTCCTGAGAATGCGAGCGTGTGCGTGTATGGGAAGTGTAGTCCACGTTGGCCACGTTTGTAGTTTGCGCTGCACTCTGGGAACTGTACTCGCGCGATTGCAGCGACGTGACATAAAGAAAAATTTTAGATACTAGATTTGTGTATAAGCACGGCTAAAATGATTACCAAAAGGATAACATGGTTCAAACAAGCAAACAATAAATAAATAAATAACTTCCCTCTGTTCTTAAACATTCTTTCAGATTATGGCCCACTTTCAAGAACAACTGATCCTAATGTGTTTAAACAGCAACTCAGTGCACTTGAAGCTTCTGGTGGAGGAGATGCTCCTGAAATGTGTCTCTCAGGACTCCAGGTATGAAACAGTAATACAGTAATTTGCTGTTGGGTGTTCTATGTCATGTTGTTGAAATAAGCTTTTTAATGTCATTAATCATTCCTTGTTATTTTTGTATGATATATATGTAAAGAAAAAATTTACTTCTGATTCAAAATAATATTAACACAGACATTTTTTTTACCTTTTTAAAGATGATTTGCCTTTTAAAGGTAACTTTTATTTATTATTAAGTTGACTTCTTGGTTTTGTTTATAGTCTAGCAGCTAGCTGCTGTGTTCCATGTAATATCATTAACCAGGGTTGACAGGTTTCAGCAAAATTTCCAGCCAAACTACATTTCAAATTAGTCCAAAAATCTGGGCATTGGAAAAGGGGGATATGTTTTGTTTTTGTTTTGTTTTTTTACATGCATTTC
Source organism: Ictalurus furcatus (assembly GCF_023375685.1). Classification (NCBI taxonomy): domain Eukaryota; kingdom Metazoa; phylum Chordata; class Actinopteri; order Siluriformes; family Ictaluridae; genus Ictalurus; species Ictalurus furcatus. The sequence goes on along the minus strand of NC_071257.1, from coordinate 31,615,533 downwards.
TGAGTACAGACATTATCCACTCCATAATTCATCTTTCCTTCTCCCAATCTTCTCCCAAAAATTGTCTTCTAAATCATAGCTACACTGTCTGCACTTAGAGTTTGCAATTTTTTTTGGAAATTTGTTTGATTCAGTAAAAATTTTTTGCTATAAAAAAAAGAGTTCCCTTTCAAAGGGAACTCCACGTTGCGTTTAGCATAACACTATGGCAGCACCCCTCGTGTGCGACTGGCATCTGAAGCTTGTGTAAAATCATGCCTATTTATTGGCCTGCCATGATCAGGTGACGTGGCAATTAAGCGCGTCACGTGATATATATGGCACCTGTGAACCGCGCCGTCAGCCTTATTATCTTCAGCGAGACTGCATGTCAGTTGTTTGTGTAAAGAAACAAAAAGATGCTTAATTTCCTCTCTTTCTTTTCTCAAAATCTCAGACCTTTTCTATCCTTTTCAAAAAAGAGAAATAGAAAAAAGGAATGAGCGAGAGAGAAAAATATGAGTGAGAGTGTGTTACGGCTTACTCCCGTTTCATCATGGGGAATAGTGCACACTTTCTGTGTGAAGTGTCTATAGTTGGGCCATGCGATGGCAGCCTCGAGTGGCTGTGCATTGTAACGCCTACATCAGGCAGCTCCACTCGCAACTCGCTCTCTTCTCTGAAGCCGAAGTGAGTTGGGTTTCAGAGCCTCGCGGATCTGGGCCGGCCGCTGCCGAGGCAGCTAGCCATCTCAGGTCCAGGGGATCTCTTATGGATCCAGAAGAGGAGCCGGAGACGAGCGCTGCTCTATCTCTTGCTCTCTCTTCCGGGTCCAGCTCTCCACTGGATTTTGGTGCTCGCGCCACGACTCTTCCTTCTGCTATTGAAAGCCAAAAGGAAAAAAGAGGATAAAAACACACACAAAAATTATAGTAATAATTCCTCTCTGACTCCGAGGAGCCAGAATGGTGTACTAAAAACTGAAAGCAGCATATAAAGAGCTGCTTGAAGTGATTACTAAGGCTGGATGAGTTTTTTTCTCCGCTGTGAAAGTAAATCCCTCACACTACAGAAAACTCCCCTTTCTTCCAGAAGTGCATGACAAAATATCAGGCTTCTGGGGAAAAACCATGCATAAGCCGTATCTATAACCCCACGATTTTGGATTATTTGGCCATTGTGGGGAATGAACAGCATGGCTATTTATCTATGCTGAAGGTGGAGGAGGCGCTTGCGAGCTACCTCTCTCCATTGACGTCAGGTAATTTAGGGGGCCAGCTTTGCCACCCAAGCCACCATGGCATTGGTGGGCAAGGCCGATGCAGTAGTAGTCTTGCTTGTGGGTCACTGCAGACAATGACAGTGTTGCAGGCCTACCAAGCAGACCTGCTGAGTGAGCTCGACATATGGTGGCATTCAGCCAGTTCCTTCCCTGATGTATTGAGTTCAGCACTAGTGCGAGGGAGAAACAGACGGCAAGTATGGCACCCAACCCCCGCAAACAGTCAGGGGAACCAGTCGGCCACAGTCGCGGTCTGCTACCAGGCCTGATCTGAGAATGGTCATAAAGGCCAAGCAGACAATGAAGAGCGGTCCTGAGGGGCTGTGGAGGGACGTATCAGGGGACATGAGGTTGTTAGGGCAGTTAGCCCCCAGTGCTACTGTAGGGCCTCCCCTACCCAAGTTTTCAGTGTTCTCTGGTCAGCGAGCTGTCACACGGCAACGAAAATCTGATCTGATTTCCCTCTAATAGAATGTGGAATAGTTAACGTCACTAAAAGACCATCTGGCAGCATGGAAACTAATGCCAAATGTGTCTCCATGGGTTCTGTCTACCATAGAAAAGGGTTACCGGGTCCAGTTTAGAGCTGCCCCCCCCCCGGGTTCAGAGGTGTGCTCACCACAGTAGTCCGCACAGACCAGAGCCCGACGTTAGCGCAGGAAGTAAGATCCCTCTTGGACAAAGGGGCCATAGAACATGTACCCCATTCCCTGAGGGAGGGAGGTTTTTTACAGCCATTATTTCCTGGTCCTCAAAAAATAGATGATGCGGCCAATTTTAGATCTGCGTCATCTGAACTGTACTCTTCCGACATACAGGTTCAAGATGCTGACGCCCAAACTTATAGCTCCACAGATTCAGTTTGAGGACTGGTTTGTGATGATAGATCTAAAAGGTGCATAATTCCACATAGAAATATCGCTAGCTTTATCCCCTCGCACTTTCACAAAGTGCATGGATGTCATTCTGGCTCCACTGTGACTCCAGGGCATCCGTGTACTAAACTATCTGGACGACTGGTTAATTCTAGCATGATCCAGGGAACTGGCGGTTCAACCTCAAAATTTTGTTCTCGCCCACATGAAGAACTTGGGGCTCAGGTTGAAGCTCAGAAAAGTATGCTTTTTCCAGTGCAGTGGACAACTTTTCTAGGGGTTATAAGGATTCTACTGCAATGAGGGTGTTTCTATCCCCAACATGCGTAGGGTCAATCCTATCAACATTGAGCAAGATAAAGCTGGATCTTGGCATCCCCCCCAGTCTCTATGGGAGACTATTGGAGCTTATGGGCAGCCAACATCATACCATTGGTCCTATTGCACAGGAGACCGTCTCAGTGGTGGCTGAGAAGTTGGGGGTTTCGTGAAAGTATGAAACCTCTGAGAGTAATCAGTGTCACACGGCGATGCCTACATGCTCTGAGAATTTGAGTGTCCCCGGTTTCTAGCCTTGGGTCACACTCTAGGGGTGTCTCCTTAGCACAAGGCGATAATGACACACCTCCCTCATGGCCTGGAGCGTGGTCTTAGACAGCTGTCCAGCTCACGGTCTCTGGAGTGGCCCTCATCTGGAGTGGCATATAAATTGCCTAGAAATGTGGCCCATATTTCTAGCGCTGAAATTCTTTCTTCCTCAATTATCATGTGTTTATCATGTGTTTACAGACAACACAGCGGTGGTCTCATATATTGACCACTAGGAAGGATTATGTCCGCACCCCCTGTTCAGGCAGGCACAACTAATTCTTCTCTGGGCAGAGGGAAAGTTTTGTTAGTGGGTGCAATGTACATTATGGGCAACTGGAATGTGGGGGCAGACATCCTGTTGAGGCAGGGGCTGAGGCCCAGGGATTGGTGGCTCCATACACAAGTGGTGGAGTCCATATGGCGGAGGTTTGGCCAAGCGGGACTGCATTTGTTCGCCTCCGAGGAGACAACACATTGTGGTTTGCCCTCAATCCTCCTGCACAATTAGGGTTGGACGCCATGGTGCACATGTGGCCGAGGTCACATCTGTACACTTTTCCCCCGATCGTTCTGCTCCCACAAGTTCTAGCGAGAGTTCACCAAGACAGTCTATGTCTGCTGCTAGTAGAACCATATTGGCCAGCTCGAATATGGTTCTCAGAGATAATATTGTATAAACTGTAGACCCAGTGAACTGCACAATAGCTACAGTTCTGGAGTTCTTACAAGAACGATTCTCAGTGGGGTGGGCTCCTTCTACAATCAGGCTTTACGTGGCCACCAGCCACGCCCCTGTTGATGGAGCCTCTGTGGGGCAACATCCTCTAACTTCAAGGTTTATGCATGGTGTCAGGCAGCTGAGGCCCATCTGCAGGCCGCGCATACCTTCCTGGAACCTTTCTGTGGTCCTGGAAGGTCTGTCGGGTTCCCCATTTCAGCCCTTATAGTGGATCTACTGTCTCACACCGGAGGGCTGATTTATCACCCTCGGCCGGAACTATGGAAACTTTGGTTCTGGCCCCTGAGGGGCACCAGCTCATAGATTCTGGTCTCACAACTGAGGTTGTAGAGACCATGTTGAACCCTAGAGCACCATCCACGAGGAAATTGTATGTGCTCAAGTGGTGGCTTTTTGTCTTGTGGTGTGAGGAACGCCAGCTAGACCCAGTGAACAGTGTAATAGCTACAGTCCTGCGGTTCTTACAAGGATGTTTCTCAGCGGGGTGGGCTCCTTCTACAATCAGGGCTTACGTGACCGCCATTTCGGCCAGCCACACCCCTGTTGATGGAGCCTCGGTGAGGCAACATCCTCTAACTTCGAGGTTTATGCATGTTGTCAGGCGGCTGAGGCCCATCTGCAGGCTGCGCATACCTTCCTGGGATCTTCTGTGGTCCTGGAAGGTCTGTCATTTGAGCCCTTAGCATCAGCCTCTGAGAAGCTTCAGACTCTAAAGGTAGCTCTTCTGCTGGCCCTGACATCTCTCAAGTGAGTAGTAGATCTACAAGCTCTCTCAGTTGCCCCTTCCTGCCTTGCCTTTACCCCTGGATTAGCCAAGGCCTTACTGATTATATTCCTAAGGCGCCTACATCTGCTGCCCAGCCTGTGGTGTTGCAGTCTAGAATTCTGCCCTCCTCTGTTCCTCACACTGGAACAAGAGAGAATGCACCTGCTGTGTCCAGTAAGGGCTCTCTGTACTTATGTCCACCGCTCCGGCCAGTGGCGTAAGTCGGAGCAGCTGCTGGTCTGCTTGGTGGCGAGAGAAGAGGTGATGCTGTGTCAAAGCAGTGCATCTCTAATTGGATAGTGGAAGCAATCTCTATCGCTTATGAGGTGCACGGTCTTGCTACGCCTCTGGGCATAAGGGCTCATTCCATTAGGGGGGTCACCTCGAAGGCTTTGTCCAATGGGGTATCCTTACAGGATGTGTGTGCTGCTGCAGGGTGGCCTACGCCACACACATTCATTCGATATTACAGCCTGGATATTCATTCCACCCTGGGCTCGATTGTCTTGCAGTGACCTTCAGGCTTGGGTCTTTTTGAACAGTCCGTACCCTCGGTATGATGGAGTGGGTATTCTCTTTCCCATAGTCTTATGCTAAACGCAATGTGAAGTTCCATTTGAAAGGGAACGTCTGGGTTACACATGTAACCCTGTTCCCTGAGAAGGGAACGAGACATTGCGTAGCTTTTTCATACCGGGTATGCCTGTGAATTGCGTCATTGCTTCAGATAATAGAGGCTGACGGCGCGGTTCACAGGTGCCATATATATATCATGCGACGCGCTTAATTGCCACATCACCTGATCATGGCAGGCCAATAAATAGGCATGATTTTACACAAGCTTCAGATGCTGGTCGAGTGCGAGGGGCGCTCCCATAGTGTAATGCTAAACGCAATGCATCCTTCCCTTCTCAGGGAACAGGGTTACATGTGTAACCCAGACGTTTTGTTTTAGCCCGATGTATAGATATGCATAGTGTATTAATAATTTTTTTTTTCCCATCAAGCAATGCCCATGCATGCCTTGTTTTCAACAATGAGATTGGTCAGTCACTCAGTCAGGCAGGTAATCAGTCAGTCATTCAGTCTGTAAGCCAGTAAGTCAGTTAATCAGTCAAAATTCCTGTTATAAGCTGGCTCCCTATATGATCCCTGTTTTATTTAAACAGTTTTAACTAAGTAGAAGCATCTTTTTTGTTTCAGCTCGCCCTGACTGGATCTCCACCACAGACTGAGATTTTTGTTTTCACTGATGCTGATGCAAAAGATACATTTTTGACAAGCACTGTGCAAGCACTGATTGAGATAACAAAGTCTAAAGTGAGTGTATGCAAATGTTCATATATATACAATCCAACTACTGTTATTTGGATTTTTTTATTATAAATGAACTAATCCATACTGCTTATTTATTTATCAATATCGATCATTTGCACATACATAAAGACTAGCTAATGTGGGCAGAACACTGATAAAATTTTCTTTCCCAATTTGAAGGTAACCTTCATGCTAACTAACATTTTCAGTTCTGGGCGTCGCAGAAGGAGTGCCAAGGCCATAGATGGCCAACAGCAAGTCTCCACTCGGCTTTTCATTCCACTTAACCCTGTCTACCAGGACCTGGCTCAGGCCTCTGGGGGCCAGGCTATTGAGGTTACCAAAGGAACCCTGTCCCAGGCTACTGGCATTATTGATGTTACCTCCAGATCTACACTGGTAATTAAAGAAATAATTTACACAAATATGGCTCAATCAGCTAAATTTCTGTTGTATTGTAAACATCATTTGGACTGCCATCCCTTTTTAGGGTGTATTCATGCCTCACTAGGCTCTAGATCCACTGCAACTGTGAACAGAGCAATGGATGTTACTGAAGATGACTAAAGGAATGAATTTTGCCATCACTGTAATGTTTGGATAGTGTTTTATGCTTTCAGTTATTGTAGTTGAACTTTCTTTGTGGACCCTGGAAGTGTTCTTTACATCCAAATTTCAGTTTTTCTTTGAATCTGAATGGTTTACTGTACAAGAATGGATTTTTGTCTAAATGAATGATATTGTGTATCAAATTAAATACTATTCAGCTTCAGATTTTAACAGTACAAAGGTTTACATTACACTTTATACAGAAAAGGGGCACTCACATTTCCATGTAACTTTTTATTTTTAGTACAGTACTGTAAATACAATAATACCACAGCACAATAGAGTGCAAAAATGCATCAATACAAAAAAACCATGTACAGTAGAAGCCAAAAATAATACATTGTACTGTAATACAGTAGCACTACAGTGCTACACTAAAGACACAGTCCACCTCACTGGACATCCTGTCACTCTTGTATGCCTGGCCACAGATTTTCATTGACATCACACCTAACATTTTCTCTTGCTAGGTAATGGGGGAAATTTTCTTGCATACCGCAACCATCTCCTGCAATGTTCTGCAGTGATGTCATTAAAAGCAACATCGATTGCAGCAAGCAGGGACATTCGGTCAAGACATTGAGGTCAATGATCGTAGGCTTTCCAATATTCACACCATTCTCTACTCTACTCACTCTACTCTACTTACTCTACTCACACCATTACTGCACACATTGTTATATTGCCCCTGCGGTAGCCTTGTACATCTATTTTGGCTCTGTGGACTATGACATTTCATCCACATATGCTTCCTTTGGCCAAATTGAAGCCAGCCTCATTCATGAACACAAGAGTGTGAGGGATTTCACTTACAAAAATTATATTACAAAAATTCCATATCAGTGATATTTAAAGAATACAGTATGCCTGACAGATTTTGATAACTGAATGGAATGTTGTGAATGTGATGACTTACACAATGAAATAATTCATATATATTTTGGAGAGTAGGACTATTTCACTGAGAAGCAACACATCAGTTTTTATCAACAAGACATACATTTGGTAACTTTGTGAATCATAGAGAATTGTTCTTATTCATTTGCATAGGGTCAAATCTGTTGTGAACAAGTGACCAGTGGAGTTTTGCATGTTACTTTGAAAATATTATTTATCATTTGAGTGGGCCAAAGCAATTGAGAAAAACAGTAAAGTCTCTGGTTTGGTAAGAACAAAAACCTGCAGCCTTAGAGACTCTCTATGGATTAGACTGGACAAATCTATTCTTACGGAATATAAATTCTACATCTTATTTTGGTATTTGCAAAGTCCTGTGACAAGATATGAAATGTTGCTTGCTCCTTGAAGGCTTATGCTTGGTTTCTGATTAAACTTTGGATTGTGTTTCTGACCCATGTAATGTTATCAGTAAAGTTCAGCACACATGTCAGAACTGTCTCAGCATGGTCATATGAGTATCTTGTGTGTAATGAGTTACACTCACTTTTTTGCTTCTTCAGGTCACTCTTTTTCAGGCTGTAAGAAACCCAGCCAAAGCTGAAAACTTCTCAGTCTTTGTGGATTCTTCTGTGCAAAACCTGACAATTTACATCACAGGCAACTCTCCATATTACACCATCACTAGTCCCTCAGGTGTAGATTGTTACATTAACTCAAAATCTCATTCTGAGATACTACAACACTCAGAAACTAATGTAATGATGCTATTATCTAACTAGGAGTCTCACAAAGCAGTGCTGAACTCAATGGGACTTTGGGCCTTATTCAGGAAGTTGGTAACTTCTACACAGTGCAACCAAATATCTCAGAGCAGACTGGACTGTGGCTCTTCAATATTACCTCAACACAGCCCTACACCATCAAAGTTGTTGGTAAAATAAATTCTCTCCTGCTTAGCTATGAATAAATAAAAGATGGAAGTAAAAAGTTTGTTAATGGTTCTGAAAATGTTCAGTGTGAATATATATATATATATATATATATATATATATATATATATATATATATATATATATATTTTTATCCAGGTCAAAGCCAGGTTGACTTCATCTTTGAGTTTGTAGAACTTTCCCAAGGGCTTCATCCAAGCTATGCTGTATTAAACAGCAGGCCTGCAGCAAGTAAGTGGCCAACTCTCCATAATCATGTAAAAATAAATTGGTTGTGATCAAAATCTTTCACTGTTTCTACTCTATTTTTTTCCCCTTAATTCAGAGACCAATGTCACCCTGTTGGTGTCCATGGTCGGTGGGGACACTGTGAGTCCTACAGAGGTGTCTCTGGTCGAAGCCTCAAGTTCAAACTCTTTAAATGGAACACTAGAAGAGGTAGCTAGTGGGCAGTACTTAGTGACCTTCAACAGCATCCCAGCAAGAGAGTTTACTGTTCGTGTAGTTGGACAGATCAGTTCCTCTAGATCTTCAGATAACACCTTTCAGAGACAGTCACCAACTCAATTCCAAGCATCAGCTGTGAACATTACTGTAAGTTTAAATAAAAAAAACTTAAACAAATAATAATAATAATAATAATAATAATAATAATAATAATAATAATAATAATGTAAGCTAATTAATCAACATTTTCAAAGGACTATGAAATCAACACAGCAATTTCCATCCAGCAAATAATCAAATTCGACATTTCTTTAACATTTCCTTGTTTTTAGGAGGGACTGTGTATTTTCTTGATATTGTATTTTCTGATCTCACCCTAAGAGTCAATGTGTTCATTCCAACATTTTCTAAAATCCTATTCATTAAGCACAGAGTATCCTGGAGTCCATCATTCCTTCTTGTTCACATTATTTACTGCTCATGAAAACTGCTCAAGTACAGTCAAAGTTTGCAAAGACTGATTATAATGGCATTTAAAGATATTTAGGGAAAAATATTTATTTCTTTCTACTTACCCTCAGACTGAACCTGTTGGAACAATTGAACCAGGAAAACAAGTCACTCTGCCTTTCAGAGTGGCAACCAACGGCTCTGGAGGGAGCTTTAGTATCAGTGTCAGCAATGATCGCAATTTTGAAACTCGCTTTAACACATCCATAACTCTCGAGAGTGGGGGCAGTGCGAATGATACAGTAACTCTGACTGTTCCTGAAAATACTTCCTCGGGAACTGATGTCACTGTGACGATCCAGGCTGAAGCACCTGATGGAAGCGACTCCAACTATGCTGTGCTGCGTCTTGCTGTTATTGCTCCGGTAATTATTTACGTTACATTAAATATTCCAATATGTTCTCAAGGAATTCTCAGTGCTTAAATTCAGATGTTGAATAGGAGGACATTGAGATTTCAAAGCTTAGACGTAGGGCTGTCAATTAATACAAAAAAAAATTAATCTAAATTAATTACATGGTGTGCCGATGAATTAATCACATTAATTGCAATTAATCACACATCAATTTTACCACATCACACATCAGAAATTACCCTCCAAATTACCCCCAGTCATTATTGTGTTATATGAGAAAAGCATTGAATAGATATTGCAAAAAGTAGCTTTAGAAAGAAATATATTATTTTATTTGATTCAACATAGAATTTAATACACAAACTTTTAGGTTGCATCAGAGGACGCAATTCGAAATGCTTCCATCAACACCCTTCCACCATATTAACAGGCCTACAATCCATAGCAATCTACAGAAGCCCTGAGAGGCCATGCATTATTATTTTTCTTTCTTTCTTGTTTTATCATGGTCACAACGTAATTTTCTCGTGATCTCCACATAACAAGTAGTTTTCTTGTGATCTTGACGCAAGAAAAATAGTTGTTTCTCACGATGTTGACATAAAAGATTTCTCATGATCTTGTGATCTTGACATAAAAAGCTGTTTTCTCACTAAGTCATTTTATTGCGAGAAAATCCCGCACCTTATGAAGGGGACTGGTATTGCATCCACATTGGTGCATCTTCACCATTGGCATCATAAATTTAATAATTGCTTGCCAGCTGTTGAGATGGATTTTATCTCTGCATTAAGAGGGAGGGGTGTTCCCTTATCAAGTATCCGACAGAAAGTCGTCAATCATTGACAGACATAGAGCTATTTCAACTTGAGTCTCCAATCAAAGTAAAACCATTTTGTTCATCCATGATGATGCAGGATTGAGCTAAGCTTCTGCTGCCTCCAAACAATAAAAGCAACATGTTATTTCGAGTACACAGAAAAATTAAGTCGTGATCACGATAAAATAACTTTTGTTAAGTCAAGATCATAAGAAAACAAAGACAAAAATGAATAATGCATGGCAGCTTATGGCTTAGTTGGCAATCCATTTAGCTTTTGGATTTGTTAGCTTTTCCAATGTACACTTACTAATATTGTGCTGCCTGCTCTCGGTCAACATGGTTTGGTGGAGTGTGTTGACTGTAGCAGCTGGGGTTGTGCTAACTGTAAAGCTCACTTAAGCATCCCTTGAGTTCAGCTAGTATTTTAAGTTAGAATTGCTTCGATGGTATGCAAATTCGTTATTGCAAAAGACTTTGTGCTTACCAGTGCTTCCATCTGGATGCATTTTGAATTTAAAATTTCCCTTCAGAGGACAAAGCAGAGGTTGGTCATCGCCTTGTCTCATGCTAGTCACTAAGCAACTGTATGCAATGTAAGAGGACGTACAGGTCTGGGGCGGGTGTGCATTAAATGCGTTAATCATTTCAACACATTATATTTTCATTAATTAATCAAACTAAATTAACACGTTAAATTGACAGCCCTACTGAGAAGTCACTATATTAGATCTCAATACCACAGCTACTCTGATATTCATTTCCTATTTGTGTGGCAGTCTGGGAAATCCTGTCAGACACTTCGACTTTCATAGATAAACAAATATTTAATAATACATTATAATTTACAATGCAGATACTATACTTTGAGTTTTATATTGAGTGTTATAGTGCACTACAACATTAGTGTCTCAGTGTTGAGTCATGGAAAAAAGATAATTAATTTATGGAAGTATTTTCATTTATTTTGATTGTAGACATTTGTCCTATTAGGGATAAAGGTCATTTGTTCTATTTTAACACATCTTCTTTTATCAATTGCAGTAGAGGTGTGAAAGTAAGCTTAAAGAGATCTTGACATTTCGAAGATATGATGATTCCTAGATATTCCTAGAACAGTAGATACCCAGCAACAGTACTCCTGTGTGGCTCAGACAGTAGTAGAATTTCTGATTTGGACCAGTTAATTGAGTAATCAGACACGTTTTTTTTTGTTTGTTTTTTAACCTGTTTATCAGATCATGCACTGGCAGAAGGGGTGTTGATGTATTTGTTATATATAAAAATGTAATCTGCATAAAGGCTTATTTTATAAGAGTGTGAGTTACTCTATAGTCCTGTAATGGTTTTATTTTCTCTGATTACTGCAGCAAGTGGCTCTAAAGTAATGGTGACAATGGGCAAACTTGTCTTGTTCCTCTATGTAAGGTGAATGGTTTAGAGATGTATCCATTGGTTATAGAGTAATTGAGTGAGTTATATAATATTTTGATCCAGTTTATGGTACTCCAACATTAAGCAACCATAAATGTATTTCACCAAAATTCAAAAAAAGAAAAAAAGGAAGTCTGCTTAAAGATGTCTAAAACCTTGTTAGTTATATCTGATTTCACTACACTGTAAATGTAAATATTTGATCAAGTTGCTGAATATATGCATCCCATTTTGAAACAGACATAATCCTAATCAATTCCACTTGTAATACTGGAAATTTACTAATGCTCCTGTGTGACAATCAGAATGAAATCTTAAAAAGCAATTTCTTCCATTTTCATCTTTGGTGGTACTTAGACTTTAAAATGCTAAATGTTTACTTGTGGTTGAGATATATGTAAACATCAACATTTCACCATGTGAAGGGTTTTCACAGACTGCCACACATTTTAGTTATAACAGACAAGTTATTAAAGGCAAATTGTGTAGTAACTCAACTGTTTTTCTGCTTCTTTAAGGTAACAGATTTTACTCCTCCCATGTGTGAGGAAGTTACTGTAAATGCTAACTGTTCAGGCAACTGCAGCCTTTCCACATGGTACCTCACTACCAACATGACTGATGGAAATGGATCAGGCATTCAGAGTGTGAGAGTCTTCCAGGGAAACGGCAACCTCAGCACCACCACTGTGCTCAGTGACACGGGCGTGAATGTCACTATGGTCGTCTATAACTCCTCTTGCTGTTCCTCAGACCTGGAACTGGTTGCTGTGGATGCAGTGGGAAATGTTGCCACCTGCTTCAAATCTGTAAGAGCTATAGAACCAAGCACCAGCACTGCACCCCCTGTAACAACCACCAACACCACCACTATCAACACTACTACAACTACAACATCTCGTCCCACCAGCACTAATGGTGTAGAATGTTGTTTGTTTCTGCCAGTCTTCCTTTGGTTAAATTTAGGAGTCTTAATTTACCAATTCATATAGCTCTAGGAAATACCTAAATTGATCTGAATTTGAATCAGAATGACATATTTAATCCTACATAACACCTTTTAAGTAGTGCTTTTACCTAGAGTGAGTAGTAAATTAACATTGTGAAACACACTTTAATCATAAACTTTATTTTTCTATCTAACTATAAATCACTGAATAAAAGCAAGGAAATCTTACTTGTTTAACCTGTGTATAAACTCTGAGGGCATTAATCTTGGATTTTAAGGCTTTATTATTTATTTAAGGGATTATTATTCATTTAATGGCATTAGATTACAGTGGTGCTAAAAGTGCTTAAAAAAATAAAAGAATCCAATTAAACAAATGAGACAAATATATTATACTTGGTAATTTATTTATTGAGGAAAATGATCCAATATTACATATCTGTGAGTGGCAAAAGTATGTGAACCTCTAGGATTAGTAGTTAATTTGAAGGTGAAATTAGAGTCAGGTGTTTTCAATCAATGGGATGACAATCATGTGTGAGTAAGAGCTACATTATATCTAAAGAGCAGGGATCTATCAAAGTCTGATCTTCACAACACAAGTTTGTGGAAGTGTATCATGGCACGAAGAAAAGATATTTCTGAGGACCTCAGAAAAAGAGTTGTTGATGTCCATCAGGCTGGAAAAGGTTACAAAACCGTCTCTAAAGAGTTTGGATTCCACCACTCTGCAGTCAGACAGATTGTGTACAAATGGAGGAAATGTAAGACCATTGTTACCCTCCCCAGGAGTGATAAACCAATAAAGATCACTCCAAGAGCAAGATGTGTAATAATCCACAAGGTCATAAAAGAACCCAGAGTAACTTCTAAGCAACTAAAGGCCTCTCCCGCATGGGCTAATATTAATGTTCATGAGTCTGTCTTCACGTGAGCAATTGACAACAGTAGGGTGCATGGCAGGGTTGCAAGGAGAAAGCCACTGCTCTATAAAAAGAACATTGCTGCCTTTCTGCATTTGCTAAAGATCTATTGTAAAAATGTTTTGTGAATGGATGATAGATATTTTTGGTTTAAATGAGATGTCATGGCCACCACAGGCAGTTTCATGCTCATTTCCCATATACAACAACTTCTTCAATTGTCTTCCTCATTTCCTGTGTTGGTCAGGCTCATCTGATTGTTATTTTCCTGATTTGCTCCTCTATTTAAGTTTTGTGTTTTCCCCTCTTGTTTGTTGGAGGATTTTGTCAGGTTTTGTTGGGTTTTTGTTATATTTGTGTTCAGTTTATGTACTGTAAGTTTGTGTTCATGCCTGAGCTTGAGTTTTTGGTCTTGGTCCCTTGTGTTTTTCCTTGTGTGTCGTTAAAGAAGTTCAGAAACGTTACCGGAAACACTTACTTGCACTTATTGCTGCACAAGAGGGTCGCACCAGATACTGACAGCAAAGGTTCATATACTTTTGCCACTCACAGATATGTAATATTGGACCACTGTTCTTAATAAATAAATAAATAAATAAATAAATAAATGAATATCTGATGATGTTTTAGGTCATATTTATGCAGAAATGTAGAAAATTCTAAAGGGTTTGCAAACTTTCAAGCACCACTGTAAGTGCACAGGTAACATTTATGCTAAGCTCGTTAAAAACTGTTTTTGCCTATGATCTATAGACTGTTGCATTAATCTTTAGAATCAAAATCTTAATTTACACTTTTATACTGCAAATTTAAAATAGGAGTAAGTTCTTAGATTACTGGGTAATATTGTGTCAGTTAAAATGTTTTCTGAGTCCTTTGCTATTACAGTGTAGTATGCCTACATCCAATATATTGTTATAAGGTTTAGGTATTAGTAAGGCATTAATTAATAATGTACTGTTACTTTTTCCATTTATCTGGATTGCATGCTAGCACTAGAATCACTAAGGGATTTACAGATGATTATGGTGATATGTTACTTAACTGATACACATAAATTTGAAACATGTATTACATAATACTGTACATTTATTGCATTTAATTTTTGCTTCTATCCCAAAACTGCAATTTTACTGCCATTTTCCCCTCTTCTTTTGCTTTTTTCCCCATTTTGATTTACTATGACATAAATTAAAATATTTGTGAAAAATGATGTGTTGTAATTTTGGTTATACCTCAACATTGTTTAATTCTTGGTTTAAATGTGTTGATTAGTGTGTGGAAAGCTCAAAACATCCCAGACATTATCAAGTTCCCTGTTCCCTTTTCTCCTCAAGCACAGCCAGTATAATGTTATAGTTTGTGATATTTACTTCACTGGTTACTAAATGAAAGCTAGCTAGCTAGTATTAGCTATCAGTGTTTTCAAAATTATTTACAAACAAAAAACTTTGTGAGTGCATAAGTGTATGGGGCATGTGATTTTTTAGTTTACAAGTTTTGATGCGTATCTTAACTCTTGTGTGCTTAGCGAATATTCACAACTCTGAAATCCATGAAATATCCTTAGTCTTTATTTATTCTTCAAACTCGGCAAAATTTCACATTTCTTTAAATTGTCATACAGTATAATCCATTTGTTTTATCACATCTTCTCAACAATTTATTTGATTCTAACATACTGCAATCCCAAAAAAGTTTGTTTTCTCCCAAACTTGCACATCCTAATAATCTTTTTTATATATGTCACTTAACTCTGAACTAGCATACCATTACTGAGCATGCACAGTAAAAACCAATGAGAATAAAGGAAATATAAACATCGTTAAATTTCTACTTAACACAAGTTAAATATAGCAAAAAATATTAACAATTGAGACCTGAAATAAGTCTCCTACAATAAGCATTCACCCCCATTACTGTGAAACTCATAAATTTGTTATTTTGCAAAGAGACATGGAAAGTACATAATTTAGAGCTCTTGCAGATGCCAAGTGTAAAATACTGCCATTGTGAGTGTATTGTAATAAACAGAAATGCAGGAGCAGTACTAAGAACATGCATGAGTTTGTGCAATGAGCCCATTATGGTCCACAAGACCAATAAGAACAGAGATTCTAAAATCATTTGTCGGGCCATATATGTTTGAAACCGCTGGTACACTGCATGCACATTTCTAGGTAAAAGATTTTTACTAAAGGTATAAAGGATGTATCCTTAATGGTATGACCCCAGCAACAAGAAATTATACAGTAACCTTAGTCCTGTCTACACTAACTTCATTCCTGACTAGACATGTGCCTCAAACCTATCTGTTGTCACCTCTCTCAGAAGCTCCCGTCCTAGAGCTCCTAGAAGCTCTCGTCCACAAACCAGGGGCCGAACTAACAGTAACTTCATCTACCCTCCTCTGCAGTCTCAAACAGCAGTGGTAGGTGGTCTCTGGAATTGCCAGTCTGCGGTTTTCATCTGAAAGCTGATTTCATCTCAGCTTTAGCTTTCCATTACTCTCTTGACTTTCTGGCACTAACCGAGGCCTGGATATCTCCACAGAACACAGCTATACCGTCTGCTCTGTCCTCTGCCAATGCTTTCTCTCTCACTCCACGAGAAACTGGCAGGGATGGTGGTACAGGTGTGCTATTGTCTAGGAGATGGTGCTTCATGCTCTCTCCCTGTCTCATCTCAACATACCACCTGCCCATTGGATCCAATCTCTTCCACAATGCTCCAGAACATTTCGCAAGACCTCCTCCCCTTCATCACGACTTTCATCAATGGCTCCTAATCATCTGGATATGTACCAACTTCATTCAAGAGAGCAAGGCTTATTCCCATCCTGAAGAAAGCCATTCTAGATCCCTCTGACATCGGCAACTACTGTCTGGAATCACTTCTCTCTTTCTTTCTAAAATCCTTGAACACACTGTCTACAATCAATGGTCTCTCTACCTCTCACAGAACAACTTTCAAAATCCTAACCAGTCTGGCTTCAAAGCAGCACATTCCACAGAACCTGTCCTTTTGGCTGTCACTGAGAAGCTACATGCTGCTAGATCAGCCAAATTGTCATCAGTCCTCATCCTCTTTGACCTTTCAGCAGCATTTGACACAGTCAACCACAAGACTTTCTTGTCCACCCTCAAAAGTCTCGGAATTCATGGTGCAGCATGGTAGTGGTTTGCTTCCTACCTGGAAGTTCGCTCATACCAGGGGACGTGGAGGGGATTCACATCTACTCCCCACAGACTCACAACTGGTGTTCCACAAGGCTCAGAACATGGTCCTCTTCTGTTCTTACTCTATACTAGATCTCTTGCCAAGGTCATATCCTTACATGGGTTCTCATACCACTGCTATGCGGATGACACTCAACTCATCCTCTAATTCCCTCCCTCAGATCCTCTTGTTTCTGCTCAGATCTCAGCATGTCTGGCAGACATCTCATCATGGATGGCAGCTCATCCGCTGAAACTTAACCCAGCAAAACCGAACTACTGTTCATCCCAGGTAATTCATCACCATGTCAGGATCTTGTGAACTCTCTGATCCCACCTTTGGTTACTGCACGCAAGCTTGGGGTAACCGTGGACAATCAACAGTCCTTTTCCTTTCACATTGCTAATCTGACACGTTCATGCCGATTTCTTTTTTACAACATCAGAAGGATTAATCCATTTTTATCCATCCAGACCACTCAGGTGCTGGTTCAGTCTCTTGTCATTTCGAGACTGGAGTACTGAAACTCACTCCTGGCAGGTCTTCCTCTGAGCATCATCCAACCTCTGCAACTGATCCAGAATGCACCTGCTTGACTTGTTTCCAACCTTCCTAATTTCTCCCACACCACCCCATTGCTATGCTCCCTCCACTGGCTTCCTGTAGCTGCCTGCACCAGATTTAAAACTCTGATACTCGCCTGCAAAGTCAAATATGGACCAGCTCCCACTTACCTCAAATCACTTATCACACCCGCACTGCCCTACGATCCCTCCGAATCTCTGACTGGTGACTGGTGCCACCATCTTTCAGGGTACAAGGAAGACATGCATCAAGATAGTTCTCTGTTCTGGCATCTAGGTGTTGAAATGAACTTCCCCTAGGTGTCTGAACAGCTGAGTCACTGGTGGTCTTCAAATGAGATCTAAAGACGAATCTCTTCCTAAAGTACTCAAATTAGCATTTTTCATTTAAAAAAAAATCTGTATTTCCTTACTATATTACCTCCCAACAGAGTTTTAAGATTGATAATATTTTTAGTCCATAACCTAGTGAACCAGTATTGGAATGTATTTCTTGATAGAGAGTTCAAAGCACTTCTGTAAGTTTCTCTGGATAAAGGCGTCTGCCAAATGCTATAAATGTAAAACATTATAGTAAGTAAAAAATAACAAACAGTATAAAAAGTACAAATTGTTAAGCCACCATGGTCAGCTTCAGTGCTCCTTAGCATGGATTCTATAAGTCTCTGCAAATCTCTGGAAGGATGAACACTCTTCTTTCGAAAGATATTCCATCATAGAGGGAAATCATCAGCTCTTGATGTGGGTAAGTCACCTACATCACCATAAGTTGTTTGAAAGGGTTTCAAGAAAAAAGCCTCTACTCTCATCCAGAAACAAACTCAAGCATCGTCAGTTTGCCAGACACTACTGGAACCAGTGCAGCTATGAGTTGCTACACTGGTGGAGAATGCAGGCAGTGAACGCAGACCAGACCCCTGGCATGGAACCCACACTGAGACAGCTGCTCAAGGCCAGAGTCCAACAGAAGGCAGTCACACAGGGGCCCCGTGCTGCCATCCAAGAGCTGCTAGCAGAGACACCCAGCGCCTCCTCCACAAGATGACTGCCGTGGATAATGTCGAGGCCTTCCTCCTCACATATGAGTGCACCAACATGGCTGGTGCCATTCCACTCCCCATTATTGGAGTACCATTCGAGAGGATGCAAAGCCCAAGACTGCATTCAGTATTGCAGACGGCAACTGGCAGTACAGGGTTCTTCCCTTCAGTCTCCACAGAGCCCAGCAACATTCCAGCGGCTCATGGACATAGTCCTCTGGCCTCACCGGCCCTATAATACTTGGATGATATGGTCCATCTACTCTTGTCCCTGGGTAGACTATATCCATCATCACAGAGAGGTCCTAATTGAGCTCAGGAGTGGCTAATGGTAAACCCCAAAAATGCCATCTGGGACTTACCAAGGCACAGTACCTTGGGTACTGGATTGCTCAAGCCACAAGAGAAGAAAATAGAGACATCCATCCTCCCATGTACCTGGAAGTGCAAGCGCTCCTCTCCTAACTGTTGGCTTCAAGGCGGGGCAGCAGAACAGGACACTAATTGGAAGCAGGAAAGTACAAAAGGGCGTGGCAAAATCAGCAAGGTGAGCTGGTTGTCTCCACACAGAAATGCTGATCAGACACAGACCCCAGTGTCGAGGATCCTGCTCACGCTGCAATGCCACTGAACTGCAATGCCACTACCAAAAAGCTGCCATCTGAGTCCATGACACCCAACCTCTTCTTCTTCTGACTGGCAACACAGCGCATCAAAGACTACATTCCTGCACCACCTCCTGCACTCTCAAACCACTTAAGTTTTATTTATATCTTACTCAGACACACACATACATCATCCACTTTCACTTTGTAAAATAAAGCACTTCTGTTTTCCTAACGACTGCTGTTCTGTGTCTGTGTTCTACCCACCCCAGCTACGTGTTGTTACGTACATTCCCCAAAACCTTGTCATAGACCTTTCCCAGGAGGCTGAGGAGTGTAATTCCCATATAATTGCAATACACCCTCTGGTCCACTTTTTTAAATGATAGGGTCCACAATGCCAGGCAACATGCACTACCGAGATCACCATGCAACACTGAAGAGACGTGTTTAACATACAACTCCAACTTTGTCAAGTGCCTTCACCATCTCCAGTTGAAACTTATCCATCCCTACAGCCTTGCCACTATGAAGGTTTCTAATTACCATAGTAACCACAGCAACAGGGATGGACTCCAAAAAAATAGTAGGTTCACTGGGAGTTAGAGTGCTCCTTCCATTACTCAACAATATAATAATATAACACTCCCTTGCACTTTCTTAGCACAGTTTAATTAAATTTATATTTATATAGTGCTTTTAACATTGAACATTGTCACAAAGCTTTACAGAAATCCAGATCTGGATTTGGTTTTTGATCCCTCATTTCACAAAACAGAGGCTATTGTAGTAAACAGAAACTCCCAGAGACTACATAAGAAAGAATACTTGAGGTGAGCCAGGCTCAAAAGGGAACCCATCCTCTTCTGGGTGACATCAGCTAGTGTGATTATAAGCCATTGCTCATCAACAACTCTAAATATACAGTCAAACAGTGCTGAGTATGTTGGAAAGGTTCCTCAGAACTTTTATTTCATTACATGGGAGTTTTTAGTTTTAAGTCTCCAAGTGGAGTTATCCGCTGGATGATGAATGGGACTTGAGCACAGTTCGTTTTCAGTGACATTTTTAGGATATCCAAATAAGACCATCTACAGCAATCTAGGGTATCCATGTGGTACCACCAAGGCAATCTAAATTTTAGGCAAATTTTAGGCTCTCCATGTGGGACCATCCTGAGTGGCAGCAAAATAGAAATAGACAGGATCAAAAGCAACAGGCCACAGGAGCATCATGTGTAGCTTGACTGAAAGAGAGAGAGAGGGAGAGAGAGAGAAAAAGTGGCAGAGATTATTACGTATGCTCTTGTCATGTAGTACACTAAGTGCAAGCACTGAATCTGGTAGGATTATCTCTGACAGTGTAACTAAAACAGAGAGTCAGAAGGTAACACAGGCATGAGGACTTGTGCCAAACAGTTTGCCAGAACATCTTTCCATCCTTCTGGCTCTCCTATACCTCTCAATTCAATCAAGACAGCCCTCCAAGGGCCTTAATCAAAAGGCTCTTTCTTCAACTTATTATTATTTATTTATTTTATTTATTTTATTTGTATAGCGCTTTTTACAATAGACATTGTCTCAAAGCAGCTTTACAGAAATATCAACATGGTATACAGATATTAAAGGTGCAAATTTATCCCAACTGAGTAAGCCACTGAGTGGCGACGGTGGCAAGGAAAAACTCCCTAAGATGTTTTAAGAGGAAGAAACCTTGAGAGGAACCCGACTCAGAAGGGAACCCATCCTCATGGGTAAACTTGACAGCTTACCTCACCACTAGTGTCAACCAGCACATCCTAGAGTAACTGCCATGATGGGTGACAACAGCCCTCCAGTCACAGGTTTTTGCAGCTGCCTCTATGATTGATGACTTAAATGACTCATTATATGTAATTGTTCAGTCTGTAAAATGAACATGAATGAATGAATGAATGAATGTACAAAAAATATGTTTTTTAAATATCATACCTGTGATGATAATGCTCCACGGCTATGGTGGCTTACCTTTTTGTACAGCTTGCAAGGTCACTGTTACACAAGCTGTACACTCACTACTTTACATTGTAGCAAAGTGTCATTTCTTCAGTGTTGTCACATGAAAAGATATAATCAAATATTTACAAAAATGTGAGGGGTGTACTCACTTTTGTGAGATACTGTATATGCCTACCTCCTGTTGAGTGTTCCTAAATTTGGCCAACTGTTATGAAGAGCTGTTGTATTTTCTTCACCAGGGAAATAATTCTTCTGCCATCCACCACAGTTTTGTTTATCTTCTAGACCTTTTGATGTTTCTGAGCTCACCAGTACATTCATTCTTTTTAAAAATGTACTAAATTGTCCAAATTTTATGTTTTTGCTGTCTCCCTGGTGGATTTATTTTGTTTGATGATGGCCTCCTTCACTGGCAATGACAGCTCTTTGGACTTCATATTGAGCGTTAACAGCAACAGAGATCTAAATGCAAATTTCATACTTGAAACTCTAGACAAAGGGTGTTAAATGTTATCCGGAAAGGGTAAAAAACATACTTGAGTCTATTGAAAGCCTAGACAACTGATTAAACAGGTGGGATCAGATGTGGCTCCTGCTTGTTTGGAATGAAAACCTGCACTCACACCAGCCCTTTGAGGATTACATTAGATACCCTTACTCGAGACTGTTTATTTGCTTACTTGTAAGTGAAATAATGAGTGAATTACACATACCTGTCTAGGAAACTGCAGAGCAGGCAGTTATCCAATTACTTTTTGTTCCTTAATCCTTATGTTCTGTTGAGATTTGCTTCACTTCCTCATTGTTTGGTGTCAGTGATTAAAGTATGAAAATGATCACTATAATTATGAAATAAACCTTTTTTTCCTGCTTCAATGTTCCTTTCCATTTATCCTGAGCTTATTAAGAATAGAAATAAGTGTATCATTAGCTCTTTCATTTACTGAAGTAGGAATGTGCATTTCAGAAAAGAAACTAAATACAGAAATAACCATATCATTTATTAATTTACACAAAATAATTTAAAAAAATTATAGCTGTATATGTTCTATATATGTTATTGAACAAATATAAATAACCCTTTAGTTTGGGAAAAAAAAAATGTTTTCTAAAATAGTAACATTACTATTGTTTGGGGGTCAATCTGACCCCGGTCAGATATCACTGTTTTAAAAAAAATTTCAAAATTTCAAAAAGAAAGAAAGAAAGAAAAATTATGTAAATGCTTTTTTACTACACACTCACTAACCAGGCAAATGAACTATGTGCAAATTTACAGTGTATATACACATCGTCTGGGCAACAGGACAGCCAAATCCGCTCCATGCCAGGCAAAGTAGAAACTCTCCATTTTCCCCGGGGATTTACAGGTGTATACCACAGATTCTCGCAGTTGCACCCTTACCCGTCTGTGGGAACATTGCAAAATGTCATTTTGTGTGTGTGCATGATAGAGAACAAGAGAGAGAAAGAGAGTGTGTGCATGTTTGTGTGTGTGTGTGTGTGTGTGTGTGTGTGTGTGTGTGTGTGTGTGTGAGAGAGAGAGAGAGAGAGAGAGAAAGAGAGTGTGTGCGTATGTGTGTATGTGTGTGAGAGAGAGAGAAAGACAGAGAGTGTTTGTGTGTGTGGTGTGTGTGTGTGTGAGAGAGAGATAGAGAGTGTATATGTGTGTGTGTGTGTGTGTGTGTGTGTGTGAGAGAGAGAGAGAGAGAGAGAGAGAGAGAGAGAGAGAGAGAGAGAGAGTTATGACCCCAAACATCACGACTTTAGCTCCAATCATAATCGTGCCCACCTGACCATCTAAAAGTGGTGTGTTAGATTTTGGTTGCAGATGAATTCTTCAGAAAGGTAGATCTCAAGGAAGAGGGTTGGTGACCACTGATCTAGAAGGTAACTAACCCCTTTTCCTTACCCTCCAAAAAAATGCTTTGAAGTAAAAGAAACCAGGAAGTATCAAAGCTTCGGATTATCATGAAACTGAATAAAACAGGATGCTTCCTAGAAAAAAGGCATTTCTGTACATGCCTGAACATGCCTGTTATTTGAACAGTAGAAAAGCAGAGAGTTAGTAAACAGAAAACTCAAATGTCAGTGGTAAACTCTTAAAAAAAAAAAAATTAAAAAAAATAATTAATTAATAATAAATAAAAAAAAATTAAAAATAAAGATAACATTCACTCCATGATGTGTGCTCCTGGTACACCACAACATTGTTCACCCACTCATCTGATGCTGCCACGCCTGCCCCTATGCTTTGAATAACAGTAATAAGGAAACATGCATAATGACTAAGCACATAAAACTTGCAAATAAGAAAAATTATCACATCCGCAATGCACAAGTTAATCAGAAAGTCCATAAGTGGTTATATAAGTGATAAAAGAAATGACTCCAAACCTTTACAATGTCAACACACTCTACATAGATCTAGCAGCTACTGTATAACAGTGATGCCATGGATATAAATTCATTTTACAATGTCAGAGCAAACCAGAGGATGGGTTACTTTTTAAGTCTGGTTCCTCTCAAGGTTTCCTCCTCATATTGTCTCATGGGGTTTTTGCTTGCCACTGTTGCCTCTAGCTTGGTCATTAGGGATACATTTAGAAATGTAAACAGTTATATCCAGAATTTATGTATTTCAGTAAAGCGCTTTATGACAATATCCATTGTTAAAAGTGCTACACAAATAAAATTGAACTGTATTGAATTGAGTTGTTGGGGTATTGATAAAGCTTAATGCGAAACATTTAGTTTTGTAGATTAATCATGAATTCGTCCTTGAAAGGGAATTTTTAAATGGAGTTCCAATATGTTTTATTCATACTTTTAGAGATGGGATTACATTCAAAGATGGTTGAAATTTCTGTTGTGTGAGTCTGATGCCTGAATACCGCAAAACCTTTAGTAAGCGTACATATACAGAAGCACTGCGCTGCTCTAGTGTTTGGGTTAACCCTTTAAAATGACCGATTTTAAAATGATAATGAACACTTTACTTATGCCTGAGATACATACTAGAAAAAAACGTTTTGTAGTTCAGGAAAACCTGTAGTTATCAGAAATATATAGTAGTGTATATGTTAAAATTTCATCATGTGAAGAGTTTTCCCAATTATAACCCTGGTTCATGTCTTTCACTAAAGAATGCTGCAGTCATAGGAGCTGGATTAGAACATGAACCAACTTGATTAAACCAGACACCCTAATGATCAACATGTTAAAGAACCGGTTTGCATATGCAGGTAGTTCTCTGCTGATGTGTTTATCTTATCTGTAGATCCATTACTACAGATGTTTTTTCTATTTGGGTTTGTGTGTGCAGTTATAAATTATACATTTGGAAAACTTTAAGGTATTCTCAGTGTCACTTCTGCCATTTATTAAGTTACAAATACAGACACGTTTACTTTCTATAGCTTGTCAGCTCAGGATAAATCTACCACCAACCCTGAGATTAGTGGACATCCCGTTCTACCACCTGAGCCACAGCCGTCCAATATAAAGATAAACATAGTACTTATGGTGCTTTAATTTGTACATATCTATTTATAACTAATAATTTAAAGGCAAATGAAATCATGTTAATTTACGCAATCAGTATTGTGTTTCCGTAGAATATTTAAATGCAGTTTCCTCCCTTTTTACTTTTGTCTGAAAGCCTTTAAAAATGCCAGACTTTAAAATGTTAGAACTTCTGGCTAAAGAGATGTGCAAAAGAGAAACATATTTCAGGTCAGGAAAGTCTCATGGTTTCAGAACAATATTAAGTACAAAATGTTGAAATTCTGACCATGTAAAACTAGGCTCAATTAATGTGTTCAAAAAAGGGCCAATATGTTTTCACAATGCAATGGTGTCATGTTTCATTATGGGAGTGACTTCCATAACCTTTTTTAAGGCTCATCATGATTACACACTGAACCAACATCTGACAGAGTGTAGGTCCACTGCAGTCATCTAGAGACTAAAGCGTTAAGGTATGATGTGCACTATAAAGTTTTCAAAATGTAATTAGCTCAGAACTATAGATTGAAATATTGAGAAAGAAGGATAAAGAATGATATAAAGTTTGTATCAGAGGTTATTTATGATTGTTTTTCTCTTCACAGTTTTAATGATGAAAACCAATGATCTATCGATCCGAACTTTTATCTGTCTATATATCATAATCATCCTCATTACAAGGCAGTCTCTGTGCTTTAAGCTTTTGGGGAGAGATTCCAAGACGCATCAGGACATAACTCGTGATGCAATTTTGCAGACAACAGCCGATATCTGCAGATCACGAGCACTCAGGGAGGGAAAAGATTTTTTACTGGTGAACAAAACTCTTTATAACTATTGAAATATCAAGGTATATATATATATATATATATATATATATATATATATATATATATATATATATAAAGTTTTATATTATACTTTGTGTGTCTTTCTTATTGCAGCCACCCTCACTGACAGTAGAGTCAGTGGCAGCAGCTTGTTCCTCTTCTGATTCAGCCAAAAATTTTAAAAACAGCATTGATAAGATAATTACACACAATGCCTTGGTTGATGTTCGGCATGCTTTTACTGGAAGTTACCATTTTGACGACGAGGAGTTTTTATCTGGACGGGATCTTATTACTGAAGGAATTTCTGCTGTCAAATACAGTGTCTATCAACAGAGCTATGAAGCTGCCAGAGAGACGCTTGGTAAAATCCTACACACTTTGCAGGTATGGCACAATGTAGCTCTAGTAATCGCAGTATTTCTAACAATTGAGATGCAAATACACTCACTGAACACTTTATTAGGAACACTGGACTAATTCTGGGTAGGGCCTCCCTTTGCTCTAAAAACAGCTTCAATTCTTTGTGGCATGTGTAACCACACACAATAAAAAAAATCCCTAGGTATCTATGTATTTTTCCACAGTACAGGTCATAATATTTCACAGTTATGACCAACACGGTCCCTAATAACCATGTATCTAATGCATATTAATTCTAATCACTTCAACATTGATATTTTTTTTTGTACTTAGCCCCGACTGTTTTTTTTTTATAGCAGACTAACTCTTATATCTGTCTCACAATGTGTATAGTTCAATATTTTAACATAAATCCATGTATATATAATATTTTAGTCACAAATGTTATTTAGTCATGATGTACTTTAAAGGTGAACTGAGATAAAAAAAAATAAAAAATAAATAAATAAATAAACTCACCAGAGTTGTCTGAAGGAAAATACTCAAAAAAGGGATCTCTTCTCACAACTCCTCTGAAAAGAAACACTTTAAACATGCTTCTCGGTTGTTTTACAGTTGCTTTTAATCAGATAATCATCAGGGTAATGCGTAGCTCTTCCCTCTCTGTAACATGGCGATTTACTGAACATGATCAGACCAGTGTTTTCAAAAAGAGGCAGAAAAGATGTCATCTATGGGCATCAGTGGTTGCTGCATTTAATTTACTCACTTATCAGAATCTGACCATTTTAAAGGGGCTACACATTGATTCCACAAGATGTTGGAAACATTCCTTTGAGATTCTGATCCATGTTGACATGATTGTATAACGCAATTCCTGCAGATTTTTCAGGTGTAAATCTCTCATTCTACCACATTCCAAACATGTTTAATTGGTTTCGGATCGGGTGACTGGGAAAGCCTCTGAAGAACACTGAACTCTGTCATTTTCATGAAACCAGTTTGAGACGACGTGCTTTGTGACGTGGTGCGTTTTCATGCTGGCAGTAACAATTAGAAGATGGGTAAATTGTGGCCATAAAGGGGTGCACATGGTCAGCAACAATCCTTAAATAGGCTGTGGCATTTGAGCCATGACTGATTGGTATTAACAGGCCCAAAGAGTTCCAAGAAAACATTCCCCTTACCATTACATCACCTCCACCAGACTGGACTGTTGACACAAGGCAGGCTGGGTCCATGGATTCATGCTGTTGGTGCCAAATTCTGACCATACCATCGTTGTGCCTCAGCAAAAATCAAGATTCATCAGATCAGGCTACATTTTTCCAGGTCTTGGAACCAACTGTCCAGGTTTGGTGAGCCTGTGTCCACTGCACCATCAGCTTTCTGTTCTTGCCTGACAGAAGTGGAACACAATAAGGTCTTCTGCTGTTGTAGCCCATCTGCTTCAAGGGTCAATTTGTTGTGCATTCTGAGATGCTTTTCTGCTCACCACAAGTGTACATAGTGGTTATCTGAGTTACTGTAACCTTTCTGACAGCTCAAACCAGTCTGGCAGAACTGCCACTCACTGCATGTTCTTTCTTTATTGCACCATTCGGAGTAGACTGTTTAGAGTTTGTTGTGCATGAAAATCCCAGGAGATCAGCAGTTACAGGAATACTCAAACATGCCTGTCTGGCAAAATCACTGAGATCACATTCGTTTCTCCATTCTGATGATTGATGTAAACATTACCCGAAGTTGCTGGCTCATATCTGGATGATTTTATGCATTGCACTGCTGCTACACAATTGGTTGATTAGATTATTGCATGAATGCGTAGGTGTGCAGGTGTTCCTAATAAATTGTTAGATGAGTGTATACTGGTTATTTTTAAATGAATTTACAAACATTACAGATGTAATAGCTAAAGAGATGAATAGAAGATTAGTTGCTGAGTATTAAACTGAACTCAGAGTTATGATTCAATAACTAAGTAACAGCCTCATTTAATTTGCAGTGATTGTATTGTAATTGTAATCCTGGTTCATGTCTTTCTCTAAGGATTTCTACAGTCACAGTAACTGGATTGAACTGGGAAAGAGACAACCTTATTCCAACCTGATTAAACCAGACACCTTAATTAAGAACATAGCAGGTAAATGAACATGGTATGGGTATCTCTGCTAGTGTGTTTACCTGTTTATGTTTGTTTATCACGACAGATGGAGCAATGTGCTATTTAAGCAATAGGTAATCACAGCTGTGCTGTGATAATGCTTTAATATAACAGTTCTATAAACGCAGACTGACTGACAGCCCGTAGTAAGTGCAGTAATGGTTTCAATGCAATGAACTATTGCTATAAATTGACATTTTATGTGGTGAATACAGACAGGTGGATTGATACAAAGAGAGAAATGTACTAGTGCTGTTATACCAAATATCTTCCCTCTTGTTACCCTTCTTGTCCAATCAAATTAGTGCACGACAACAAATTTTATAATGTAAATTATACATTAAAAAAAAAAAAAAAAAAAAACTTGAACATGTTCGTATTGTGAAAGAAAATACACTGTGCTAAAAGATCAACAAAAAAAAGTAGCAACCTCACTTTTTTTGTTGTTTAATCAATTAGGGCACAATCTACCATTCTTTGCATATTATTAATGTTGTCATAATTTACCTTTATGACATTTTCAACTGTACATGATAAAAATAATATACTAGTAATAGGGGTAATTTTTATCTTATAGTGCTATGATGTATGTTTTTCTCCTGGATAAATCTCCACCTGCTTTTACTTTCATATCCCTGGGCTCAGACTGGAGTTAGCTAGACTTAAAGCAGAAATGGAAAAATGCCTGATCCTACTGTAAATACATGATTCTAAATGGTTCATCTTATTTCTCAAGATAGCAGCTGTTAGCAAATAAAATGTGATTAAGGGAGGCATTTATTGGACATTTGGGACAATTAATCATAATTGTCATAAATTTAACTTTTTTACCTTTTATGAACATTATTATAATACAATGACTGCACAAAGCAATGTTATTTAACATTTATATAATCTGCCGTGCTGTATGTGTGTTGTTAACCATCCATGAATAAGCATTTAGAACTGTCATAAAATATGCTCTGTACCAGCTGCCAAAACAAAAGGGATGCTGGTCAAACTGGTAGACTTTTATTTTCAGGAAACTGTCTCTGAATTACAAGTTAAAAAGTAATATAAGAGTAGAATAAATAGAAAATATCAAATGTATTGATTAAGCAAGGCACTTATAATTGTAAGGAGGTTGGAAAGGAGGATAAGGAGGATGGAAAATCAATTACCGGCATAGGTGGTTTACCAGCTTGACCACACTGTAAAAAAAAAAAATTAAGATTATCCAGCTCAACCTTTTGGCTCTATTCAGTTAAGTGCTTATTTTAAGTTTTAGTGACAACTTTATAACAGTAGATGAAATACAAGTAGAAAAGTTGTGTCAGTTAAGTGTTTTATATTCTCTATATATGTCATATAATGGATGTAAGGAAGGTTGAGGGTGGATGCAAGTGCAGTAAAAGACGTTTATTGAGAGAGAGACAGACAAATCCAAAATGGTCTAATAACAGGCAAAACGTCAGGCGATATAGAAATGGGCACAAACTGGGCGAGGCTGGAATTCCGGAACACGGAATGCAGAACAAGGAACAAGGAACAAGGAACAACCGTTTGGTAAAGAATTAAACTCAATACTACACAGTGTGCCCAGAGACACGAGGGGTTTATATGACAAACGTAATCATGGGTTAAACACACACACCTGAAAACGATGACACACATTCGGGAAACAACCAATGACAAAACAGGGGTTGAGATAGAATATAACCATAACAAAAGCACGTGTCCAAAGTAAACAAAGTCACTATCATTGAAGACCAGAAAGCGTGCATTCGCTAAGGGCTCGTGCACGCGCATGCGCTTCGGTTTTCCGAGCAGCACTGGCTCGAGGGGAAATCGTGACAGAAACCCCCCTCCCAAGGGACACACTCCCCTCCCCTGGCAGTCCTGGCCCTTTGGGCAAAATGTCTTC
Source organism: Ictalurus furcatus (assembly GCF_023375685.1). Taxonomy (NCBI): domain Eukaryota; kingdom Metazoa; phylum Chordata; class Actinopteri; order Siluriformes; family Ictaluridae; genus Ictalurus; species Ictalurus furcatus. Next base: position 31,585,874 of record NC_071257.1, on the reverse strand, counting down.
AGGTGAAGCGGAAGACTGAGCGGCGTCCTCAGCGGAGCAAGGAGGTAAAGCGACATCCTCAGCTGAGCAGGAGGGCAGAGCAATGTCCTCATTGAACCTTGGTGTAGTGGTATCCAACGCAGCGTAGGGAAGCAAAACGGAGCTCTTGGGTCCAACGGGAGGTGGAGAAACTTCCTCAGTAGAAAAGGGTGGCTGAGTGGCATCTTCAGCTGTATAGGGATGCTGAGTGGTCTGAGCGTCATTCTCCATTGACTTTGCAGGCTGAACTTGGTTGGTCATGACGTCTGCTTCAGGCATGAGTAGAACTTGGTCGTCCGTGCCAGCAGACTCGGGTGTGAGCAGAACTTGGTCATTCTTGAGATTGGCTTCAGGCGTGAGCAAGACCTGGTTGGTCGTGACATCGGTTTCAGACTGGAACTTGTCGTGGAAGATCACAGACAGGAAATGGGCTTGAGAGGTCGCCTCTTCGACCTCAGACAGGAACTGGGCTTGAGAGGTCACCTCGTTGACCTCTAGCAGGAACTTGACTTTATACTGGAGCTCTGGAGATGATACAACCTCGTGGGTCTCAGGTTGGAGCTCTGGAGCCGAGGTCGCCACATTGACCTCCAGCATGAGTTTGGCAGGTGAGATCGCCATGTTGACCTCTGGCAGGAACTCTGCGGGTGAGACCACCTCGTGGATCTAATGCTGGAGCTCTGGATCACAGGTTGCCACTTTGACCTCCAACTTGAGCTCAGCAGGTGAGACCACCTTGTGGGTCTCAGGTTGGAGCTCTGGAGGTGAGGTCACCATGTTGACCTCTGGCTGGAGCTCTGTAGGTAAGACCACCTCATGGATCTCATGCTGGAGCTCTGGAGATGAGGTCGCCATGTTGACCTCTGGCAGGAACTCTGTGGGTGAAACCACATCGTGGATCTCATGATGCTCTGGATCAGAGGACACCACGTTGACCTCCAACTTGAGCTCAGCAGGTGAGACCACCTCGTGGGTCTCAGGTTGGAGCTCTGGAGCCAAGCTTGCCCCATTGACCTCCAGCTGGAGCTCTGCAGGTGAGACCACTTCGTGAGTCTCAGGTTGGTAACGAAAACAAGAAATGAGAAACAAGGTCAATAACGGAACGAGGAACGACCGCTTGGTAAAGAGCGAAAAAGTTGTGTAGAAGTTGTGTAGAAAAGTTGTGTCAGTTAAGTGTTTTATATTCTCTATATATGTCATATAATGGATGTAAGGAAGGTTGAGGGTGGATGCAAGTGCAGTAAAAGACGTTTATTGAGAGAGAGACAGACAAATCCAAAATGGTCTAATAACAGGTAAAAAGTCAGGCGATATACAAATGGGCACAAACTGGACGAGGCTGGAATTCAAGAACGCGGAACACAGAACAAGGAACAAAGAACAACCGTTTGGTAAAGAGATAAACTCAATACTACACAATGTGCCCAGAGACACGAGGGGTTTATATGACAAACATAATCACCGGTTAAACATGGACAGCCGAAAACGATGAAACACATTCGGGAAACAACCGATGACAAAACAGGGCCAGAGACAGAACATAACCATAACAAAAGCATGTGTCCAAAGTAAACAAAGTCACCGTCACTGAAGACCGGAAAGCGTGTGTTCGCTTAAGGGCTCGCGCACCTGGCTCATGCACGTGCATGCACTTCGGTTTTCTGAGCAGCGCTGGCTCGAGGGGAAATCGTGACAATATACAGCGAGCTGGTTCAATAATATAATTTGCTTTAACTGTTACATCACTACCAGATAGCTAAGTGAGCTATACATTTCTCAATGTTTCAATTAAAAGCGAATTGTATAGCATATTAATGATACATGACTCACTTACCTTCAGTAATTGTTTTTCCCTTGTTAGAATCGCAGTAGATCCAGTGCCTATTGCGGGAACACTGGGTGTGAGGCAGGAACACAGCCTTTAAGGGACATCTGGGCATCATGCACACAACCTACATATGCACTCTGGGGTAGTTTGTCTTAGCCTATTGGCGTGTTTTTGGAAGAACATTCACAGAAATTCTACATAGACACTACCATTACTCAGGATAGATGTATAAAATTGAACCAACTAGCTGAACTAGCTGTATATAGAGAATATAAAACATTTAATTGATACAGCTTTCTGTTTCTATTTCATCTGCATTATAGGGATGTCAGTGCAATTTAAAATAAGCAGTTCAATGGATTTTAATTGAGCCAAATACAAATTTTAGGTGCTACATCTATTTTTTAAGCCATTTATCCTGCACAGGGTAACAGAGAGCCTGGAATCTATCCCAGGAGGCATGGGACACCCTGGACAGGGTGCCAACCATTGCTGGGCACAATAGCACACACACACACTCGCACTCTCATATACGGACAGTTTGGAAATGCTTTCAACATATGTATTTAGACTATTTAGTCTAAATGTATTTAGCATACAAACCCCCACAGCACAGGGAGAACATGCAAACTCTGCACGCACAGGATAGAGGTGGGATTTGAACCCCCAACCGCGGAGGTGTGCAGGAAAAGTGCTAACCACTAAGCCTTCAGCTACAGATCACTAGAAAATTTTAATTTGAAGGGGCTTGAATTTTTTTTGTGATGCAGCATAGCCTGTGTTTTAGTAGCTGGTCGCTGGTCAGAGTAAGCAGAGTTTTATCAGGGCACATATTAATCTACCTTGTGTCACGTATCGTGACGGAGCGGAGATAGGACGGATGCAAGTGCAGTATGAACAGTTGTTTATTTTAAAAGAGAGACAGGCAGACAAATCCAAAACGTGATCCAAAAACATATTCCAAAACAGGCAAAGGTCATGCGATCGGCAAACAGGCATACACAGGGTTAAACATGAATCAAGGTCGTGGTCACGGAAAACAGGGTCGTTATACAAAACGAGAAACATGAACTATGACAAGGAACTGGGAGCGGATAATCCAGCGTGAACTAACTCTAAACATGGACCGTGACTATGACTACTATACGAACTAATCTAACTCTACGATAATCTTCCGCGTTGTGTGCTGGGAGGCGCGCGGTATATATGTAGACATGATCAGCGTCTAAACTGCTAGCAGCTGAGGGCAATACAGACACACGTGAAATCCCAGCCAATGACAGAACAGGGAGGAGACATGACAAAAACAAACAAAACACACGTGTCCAGATGTCACTACTGTCAACAATGGAAAAGCAGGTGCTCGCGTATTCGCGCTTAGAGCACGCTGCTTCAAGGGGGAATCATGACAGAACCCCCCTCCAAAGGCACTGCTCCCGGAGTGCCATGAGTCATCCCATTTCTTTGGCGACCCCGGCCCCCTGGGCTGAATGTCCCAAGCAGAGCCAGGAAACCGCACAGTGTTCTTGGCGGCACAGGGAAGCGGAGCGACGTCCCTGGCTGAACAGGGAGGCAGAGTAACGACCACAGCCGGGCAGACAGGCTGAGCGACATCCTCGGCGGAGCATGAAAGCGGAGCGACGTCCTCAGCAGAGCAGGACGGCGGAGCAACGTCCTCGGCAGAGCCGGGAAGCAGGGCAACATCCTTCTTGGAGCATGAAAGCGGAGCGACGACCACAGCCGGGCAGACAGGCTGGGCGAAGTCCTCGGCGGAGCATGAAGGCAGAGCGACGACCACAGCAGGGCAGGCAGGCTGAGCGAAGTCCTCGGCGGAGCATGAAAGCAGAGCGACGTCCTCGGTGGAGCAGGAAAGCAGAGCGACGTCCTTGGCTGAACAGGGAAACAGAGCGCTGTACTCAGCAGAGCAGGGAAGCAGGGCGACGTCCTCGTCGGAGCATGAAAGCGGAGCGACGTCCCCGGCTGAATTGGAAGGCAGAGCAATGTCCTCGGCTGAATAGGAAGGCAGAGCGACGTCCTCGGCTGAGCAGGAAGGCAGAGCGACGTACTCAGCGGAGCCTGCAAGCTGAACTTGGCTGGTCATGTCAGCCGACTGGGATGTGAGCAGAGCTTGGTTGTCCGTGTCAACAGACACTTGGTTGTGCATGTCAACAGATGTGGACGTGAGCAGAGCTTGGTTGTCCCCGTCAGCTGACTTGGGCGTGAACATAACTTGGTTGGTTGGGTCATCAGACGGGAACATGAGCAGAGCTTGGTTGTTTGTTTCAACAGACTCGGGCGTGAGCAGAACTTGGCTGTGCGTGTCAGCAGACTCGGGCTTTGGCAGAACTTGGGTGGTCGTGTCGGTAGTCTTGGGCGTGGGCTGAACTTGGGCGACCGGGTCGGTAGACTTGGGCGTAGGCTGAACTTGGGCGACCGGGTCGGTAGACTTGGGCGTGGGCTGAACTTGGGCGACCGGGTCGGTAGACTCGGGCTTGAGCAGAACGTGGTCAGCCGTGTCGTTAGACTTGGGTGTGAGCAGAACTTGGTCGGCCGTATCAGTAGACTCAGGCGTGAGCAGAACTTGGTCGGCCATATCAGTAGACTTGGGCTTGAGCAGAACTTGGTTGGCCGTATCAGTAAACTTGGGCTTGAGCAGAACTTGGTTGGCCGTATCAGTAGACTTGGGTGTGAGCAGAACTTGGTTGTTAGGCTTAGGTATTAGCGGAACTTGGTCAACTGGATCAGCAGGCTTGGACGTGACATCAGGAACTTGAGACTTGACTTGGACTTCAGAGACTTGAGACTTGACTTGGACCTCAGGGTTGAGCTCTGGTGCTGGAGCCTCCCTGTTGACCTCTAGCTGGAGCTCGGCAGGTGAGCCCACCTCGTGGGTCTCAGGTTCGAGCTCTGAGGTCGCCAGGTTAACCTCCGGCTGGGGCTCTGATGCTGGGGCCGCCCTGTTGACCTCTAGCTGGAGCTCGGCAGGTGAGCCCACCTCGTGGGTCTCAGGTTCGAGCTCTGAGGTCACCAGGTTCACCTCCGGCTGGGGCTCAGGTGCTGAGACCTCCGACAGGCGGTCCGAGGTCACCCTGTTGACCCCGGGCTGGATCTCTGCACGGGCTCTGCGGTGGAGTTTCTTATGCTCCCGCCAGTTGCTCTTGAAGCATTCATGAGAGCAGTAGAATGCTTCCTGGAGACCCAGTTTTTTGCAGGTAGGGCATTGTAGCTTGGTCTCCCTCCTGCAGCCCTCAGACATGCATGTCGGTGCCACCTCCTCCACGTTGGCTGGAAACTGAAATGGATCGGTGGAGGCTGACCTGTCAATCCCCTCATAATAGAGGTTAAAGGGCAGGTCAGGCTGGGGCTGTCCATTGACTCTCCACTCCAGTAAATCCAGACCATGAAGCTGCCCTTGTTGCATGAACTCCTCCATAAAAAGTTCTGCAAATTGAGTGACATCCTGGAGGGCAGAGGACCCAGTGCTCACCAGCTGCTCCGCCCAGTCACGGGCCGGACCGCAAAACCTGGACACCAAGAACCCGATCCACTGTCTCTTAGTAGGCTTGGGATACGCCAGGCTGCAGAAATATTCCTGACAGCTGAAGAGGAACTCCAGCGGTTAGCTCCCCAATCCCGCTGTCTCTGGCGGCAGTTCAACGGCGTACCGCTGAGGGAACTGCACGGACAAGAAATGCGGCCAGTAATTGGAACGTTTCCCAATAAGGTATTGTCCTGCTGCTCCCATTGTAGCGTGATGTCTCCCCTGTCCTCCTGCTGCATCCATGTTAAGGCGGAAGATTCTGTCACGTATCGTGACGGAGCGGAGATAGGACAGATGCAAGTGCAGTATGAACAGTGGTTTATTTTAAAAGAGAGACAGGCAGACAAATCCAAAACGTGATCCATAAACGTAATCCAAAACAGGCGAAGGTCAGGCGATCGGCAAACAGGCGTACACAGGGTTAAACATGAATCAAGGTCGTGGTCATGGAAAACAGGGTCGATAAACAAAACGAGAAACATGAACTATGATGAGGAACTGGGAGCGGATAATCCAGCGTGAACTAACTCTAAACATGGACCGTGATAGTGACTATGACTATGACTATGACTATGACTACGAGTACGACTACAACTACGACTACTAAACGAACTAATCTAACTCTATGATAATCTTCCGTGCCGTGTGCTGGGAGGCGCGCGGTATATATGTGGACATGATCAGCGTCTAAACTGCTAGCAGCTGAGGGCAATACAGACACATGTGAAATCCCAGCCAATGACAGAACAGGGAGGAGACATGACAGAAACATAAACAAAACACACGTGTCCAGATGTCACTACTGTCAACAATGGAAAAGCAGGTGCTCGCGCATTCGCGCTTAGAGCACGCTGCTTCAAGGGGGAGTCATGACACCTTGGTTAGTCATGAAAAACTGACAATTCTTAGTAGGCCTGTCTCTCTTTCTACCTGTAAATCACACATGGGTGAAAATTTGTAGAAAACAAGTGAAAAAAAAACAGCAACTGCTGAACTCTCAAATGTGTGTTCATATTAATAAAGAAGGGTTTATGGACCGTGTATTCTAACATCCTTCTCTATGTAGTTGTACATGAAGTGTTCTTGCTGACAGCCTGATCAGGTCCTGCACTGACAGGTCTCATGCACTGTGACTGGGGCAGGACGTAAGATTTTGAGGATTGTGTAATGATTTAACATGATATTGTCAAAAGAATGTGGACCAATTTTCCAAACACCAGTAAATCACTTCATTCCAAGCAGCATATTATTCAGTACGCTGTTCAGTGGATCCATGGCTAAGCTTAATGGGACTTGAATACTGGCCCATTAGGTGGAAATTAATCTAGATTGTGCACGGCAGAATATATAGCACTATGTGGTGAGGAATGTGAAACAGAGAGATCTGAGTTCATACACTATACATTTCTATGTTACCAGATTCAGAAACCTGCAGGCCATGTAATAGCAACATCTGCATAGGAAACATTCTGGAGCAGGTCATTGCACAGCAGAAACTAACATCAGGGTACTTTGGATTGTTCAAACCAAAAGGTAATGCAGTAAATAGTTTAAGAAGATAAATTCCAAGGTAACAACAGAAAATTGTCAAATGGCTTTTACTCATATTTTTCATTGAACCTAAAAAAAGTTTTCTGTTTAATTTCCAACCACAGTGTAAACAATTGAAAACTTTTGTATTTTCAAAATTTGATTTCATCTTAAGGAAAGTGCAGTCATGGAGGATCACTTGATCCAACAAGTCTGGGCCAAGGTGGTATAAATAAGGACGCTTTCGACTCCAGCCACGGTTATCTACATGGAGCAGCAGCATTAGTAGCCACTGCTGCTACCAACGAACTGCTGCAGGACATTAGAGCAGCAGTTGGAGATTCTGAGTTTCTTAGGTATCACAGGAAGTAAAGTTGATTAAATCACACACACTGCTTTGTGCAAGGGAGAGTCAAATTAAAAAATTAAAACTGTGACATAAATTAGAAATGATTTATTTTTTCCTAGACAAATCCAGACATTAAGCGCTGTTATACTTGTATTGAACAAAATGGAGATTATGTAGAAAAAAATGTATGCTTTTGTGACACCTATTTGCAATAGACAAGATAAAATAATCTTTTTTTATATTTGACCGGCGTAGTTGCTTAATTACATATATGTGTCACGTCCACTGTGCTTCAGGTGATGTCTCCCTGCTTCAATCTTGCCACCTGTAAACCACAGCAGTGCTTTAATGTTAAAGATGTCCGAATTTATCACACATTATTAAGTTGTATTTGCAGTTGATATTCCGAATATTTATTTTGCCTCTTGTTTGGCAACAGATCCAGGTTATAGAGTTTTTTTCAGTCACTCCTTGTTTGTCATCCATCAGACTGATGGGACTCAGCCAGACATCAGTGCTGTGTTTTGTTATTGACACCACTGGCAGCATGTCTGATGACATTGCAGAGGTCAGAAGAGTTACTTCAGCCATCACTGACAGTAAGACAGGCACTTCAGAATACATCCTGGTGCCATTTAATGACCCTGGTAAGATATGTTTCATTCAATGAGCATTGCTTGTTTATAAAATATGAATTCTAAATAGTATGCTATATTCCTACAATATGATTACAGTGATATTATATACATAAGTAAACTTCAAGGCATTATTATAATATGATCAGAGAATAGACTGTACAACAAAATTTTTACTTCGTATTTTGGGGTGGTAACAGTAACGTCACTTCACGTCAGGCCACATTACACCACCCTGCCACTGATTATTTTCCTACAACAGTATGCCCAGTTGTGTTTTTTTCTTTTCATCGTATTCTACAAGAAGTTGCCAGTGATCATTTTTTTAAAAATTCATTAAAGAATGCCAAATGTCTATTCATTTATAGTTACTCCAAAACAAGTTAGTTCCTGTTATGACTTACACTGTAGCAGCTATAAAGAGTTGTTCCCTCACCCGCTTCTCTTTTTATCTCTCTCGAAGTTACAGTGGTGTTTAAGTCTGTGAACGCTTTAAAATTTTCTATATATCTGAATAAATATGACCCAAAACATCTTCAGATTTTTACCCAAGTCCTAAAAGTAGACCAAGAGATCCCAATTAAACAAATGAGACAAACATATTATACTTGGTCACTTATTTATTGAGGAAAATTATCCAATAGTACATATCTGTGAGTGGCAGAAATATGTGAACCTCTAGGATTAGCAGTTTAATTTGAAGGTTAAATTAGAGTCATGTGATTTCAATCAATGTGATGACAATCATGTGTGAGTAAGATCTACATTATATCTAAAGAGCAGGGATCTATCAAAGTCTGATCTTCACAATACGTGTTTGTGGAAGTGTATCATGGTATGAAGAAAAGATATTTCTGAGGACCTCAGAAAAAGAGTTGTTGATGCTCATCAAGCTGGAAAAGGTTACAATACCATCTCTAAAAAGTTTGGACTCCATTAATCCACTGTCAGACCGATTGTGTACAATTGGAGGAAATTCAAGACCATTATTACCCTCCCCAGAAGTGATCAACCAACAAAGATCACTCCAAGACCAAGACATGTCTGCGAGGTCATAAAGGGTCACATCTAAGCAACTAAAGACCTCTCTCTCGTTGGCTAATGTTAATGTTCATGAGTCCACCATCAGGTGAATACTGAACAACAATGGTATTCATGGAAGCGTTGCAAGGAGATAGCCACTGCTCTCCAAAAAGAACATTGCTGCCCCTCTGCAGTTTGTGGACAAGCCAGAAGGCTGTTATAAAAATGTTGTGTGGATAGATGAGACCAAAATAGATTTTTTTTAAATGTGAAGTGATCTCTTTGGAGAAAGGAAAACACTGCATTACAGCATAAGAATCTTATCCCATCTGCGAAACATGTTCTACCAAAGAATGGTTAAAGAAGAATAAAAGTAATGTTTTGGAATGGCCAAGTCAAAGTCCTGACCTTTGTTGTGGAAAGCACAATAGCTCCAACGCTATTTGTACTACAAATTTTACAACACCCATTAGGTGGCAATATCTAAGTTCATATTTGTAATGAGCATGCGATTTTTAAATATATATTAGTAATTGATATAGGGCAATATATAGAACAATGATTCAAGCCCCCCACCACCCTAAGTAAACTGGTTTTAGGTCTTTGTCTTGAATGGGTCTTGCTTCACAGAGTCTTGACTTGATCTATTCTAGTCCTGGTCATGGAATTGTCTTGGACTTATCAGTGGCTGTCTTGACTAACACAATAACATGGTACAATGAATATAAGCAAACAAACAAACAAATAAATAGTTCCTCTGTGTTTACATATTCTTTCAGATTATGGCCCACTTATAAGAACAACTGATCCTAATGTCTTTAAACAACAACTCAATGCACTTACAGCTAATGGTGGAGGAGATGCTCCTGAAATGTCTCTCTCAGGACTCCAGGTACGATACAGTAATTTCCTACCCTGTTGCTCTGTAACTATCATGTTACTGATATAAGATTTTTAATTCAATTAATGATTCTCTGATTCATTTCTATTATGCATTTGGCAAAATTTAAAAAATCTACTTCTAATTCTATAAAGATATTCAAAAATATGTGACATGATCTGTTGGAAAAAAATTACTTTGATATTTTTAAAAACACTAGGTAAAATCAACTTCTTAAAAAGTTTACAGTTGGCACTTTAAATAGTCAATATGTTTTTAAGTTGACTATTTAATTTTAAAAAATTGTGCTTTTATTTAAAGTTGGCTTTTTTTAGTTGCTCCTTGTTTTTATCTTTAATTTGATAGAATTAAACTATAGAATTAAGCACTTGTAGCATATGCTGTAGTTTTAATTGTTTAATACTGTTTTTTAATTGTTTTCCTTTGGTACCAACACTCAAGTTGTGAAGAACATAAGGTTATGGATATAATCTATGAACACCAGATAAAAGACAGGGGTGGGTAAAAAATATTAAACGGCATTAGTAAAACAGCATTAGTAATGGTCACTGGTCCACAGCAAAGTTTACAAAGTCACAGCAGGTTTCACAGCACAGGCCATTCACAATAGAGACTTTTGCTATCACATCATTGATGGGTCTGTGATCAATAAGAACCTGAGCCGTGAAAAGATTGGGTCCACCAGCAGAATTGAAGCCTGTATCCCTTTGGCATTGACAGTACTCACTCATCCAAGGTACTTGCTGCCCAGTACGCTATGTTTTTAGCTGTGATGCATCCCAGCATCAGTGCTTGGCCATCGTGGGCATGGGTTTCAACCGAGCCAACTATAATTGGCATCAACCCAAGATCAAATTGTGAGCAAGGCACACAGTGTCTAATGATTTTGTGCAGGACTCAAAAAGTCTTCCCTATGCTTCCACTGATGTAGCATTCTCATCTTTTTCAAATGAGGGACAAGAGGAATCAGTTTCCGGCCTTTTTGGGACCTTCTGCTGATGACTGTGTTTTCACTGCATGTGAGCTCTGCATGAAGGCTTTCAGTTTAGCCACATCTCAGACTAGACCATCCATCTGTTTTGAGAGTGACTACTCCTTTAGTCAATCAATCAGTCATTCAGTCAGTCAAATAACTTTTTCTTGGCAGGCCCCTATGTAATATTTGTTCAGTAATGTTTAGACAGTCTGTAACTAACTACAAGCATACAAGTAAATATTATTATATATTTTTTGTTCCAGCTCGCCCTCACTGGGTCTCCACCAGAAACTGAGATTTTTCTTTTCACCGATGCTGATGCAAAAGATAAAATGTTGATAAGCACTGTAAAAACACTGATTGAGATAACAAAGTCTAAAGTAAGTACATGCAAATTTTCATATACATGCAAGTCATCTACTGATACTATTATTCAGAATTATTAAAAAAAAAAGTACAAAAATGATCTGTACTGAAACTTCTTCATCTGACATTAGTGATGATATGTTTAAATAAAGATCAGATAATATGGGCAAAACATACTGTATATAATTTAACAGTATCATTTTTCCCAATCTGAAGGTGACTTTCATGCTCACAAATGGCTTTAGTCTTCGGCGTCGCAGAAGGCGTGCTCTCTCGACTACACTAAACCAGGTCTACCAGGACCTGGCTCAGGCCTCTGGGGGCCAGGCTATTGAAGTCACCAAAGGAACCCTGGCCCAGGCTACTGGCATTATTGCAGTTACCACCAGGTCTACACTGGTAAATAAAAGCTTACTTTGGACAACTATGATAGGAGCATAATATACACTCACCATCCACTTTAATAAGAATACCTGTACACTTGCACATTCATGCAGTTATCTAATCAGCCAATCATGTGGCAGCATCACAGTGCATAAAATCATGTAGATACAGATCAAGAGCTTCAGTTGAGGTTCACATCAAACATCAGAATAGGGAAAAGTGTGATCTCTGTGACATTGATCGTGGCATGGCGGTTGGAGCTCGATTGGCTGGTTTGAGTGTTTCAGAAACTGCTGATCTCCTTGGATTTTCACACACAACAGTCTCTATAGTTTACACCGAATGGTGCAAAAAACAAAAAAACATTGAGTGAGTGACAGTTCTGTGGGGGGAAATATCTTGTTGATAAGAGAAGTCAAAGGAAAATGGCCAGATTGTGGTGAGCAGAAAAGCACCTCAGAACACTCAACACATCAAACCTTGAGGTGGATTGGCTACAACAGCAGAAGACCACATCGGGTTCCACTCCTGTCAGCCAAGAACACGAATGTGAGTCTATTATGGGCACAGACTCACTGAAAATGAACAGTGTTCAGAGTAGTGGGCTGAAGCAACCTGGAGATGAGGACATTGAAAAAGACCAGGGTTTTTTTGTCCAGTTGTGAGGTTAAACATGAGGCCTATGAAGACATGGTTTGCCAAGGTTGGAATGGAAGAACTTGAGTGGACTGCACAGAGCCCTGAACTCAACCCTACTGAAGACCTTTGGAATGAACTGGAATTCCGACTCTGTGCCAGGCCTCATTAATGCTCTTTTGGCTCAATGAACATAAATCCCCACAGATATTCTCCAAAATCTAGTGGAAAACCTTTCCAGAAGACTCAAGGCTGTTATAGCAGAAAACGTGGACCAAGTTTGGAATTGGATGTTCAACAAGCACATATTGGTATGATGGTCAGGTGTTCACATGCCTTTGGCCATATAGAGTATTCTCAGTATAGAGGGTATGCACGTGTCATCACGATAGCCGGAACTCGCCACAGTCATGCCCACTGAGTGGCAAAAAGACTGAGCGGCAGCATTAGTGTACAGCATGGATTCAGCAAAAACATAGGGAAAAACGCATCTAAAATGGGAAAAAGCTGTTGTGCGGTCGACTGTACTTACAGATTCAAATTCAGAGCTATCTTTTTACAAAGTGCCAAAAAAAAAAATTCAGTCTTTTTTTTACTAAGTGGAGCAGTGTAAGTGTAAGTGTAAGTGCTTTTGGCACGTGGTATTCATGTTGTACAATGATGAATAATTTTCTACATATTTCTTTTTAAATGCTGCGTATTTCCATTGATGAATAACAGGGGCTCATTCATTCTCTGTCTGTTTTACCTTCACAGATATATAACGCTAGTAAGTAGAAGCAGTGTTCGCTACAAACAGACTAGGACTAGCTAGCTTACGGTTTACCAGATAAAATTATAATAAAATATAAATATTTGTACATACCTGTCCACATACAACCAGAATGTTTATTGGTGTTCTTTATCGGTGCCACTTTAATTTCTCCAACAAATCCCGCCTTGAAGTAGGACCAAGCATCAAGGCTTTTGTTTGCCTTCAAGCTTTGCTTAGTGTATTTCCTTGGCGTCGAAATCAGGTACATATAAATGTCGGGAAAACCGATTTCTGTCCACATGCCAATGTCCATGGACCACGGGTTCTTGGGCAAGTTGTAAGGGTCACTGTCGAGTCCACCTGCCTTTAATTTAAGCTGATAATCGTTAGTTATACTAGAGTTTTCACAACTTCCTCTATTAAAGCCAGCCATTTTCCTTGATGTTATGCCGCTTGGTCTGGCCGAGGGGCGCGTGTTCCAGCAGGAAAGTGATTTTCTCTATTTTGGATTTCTCATTCCGCTACAGGATGCAAAAGAGAATGTGGTGCATGTTGCCTGTTTAAGGGATAATAAATTATCCGGTCAGCTCCAAAAGGAGTGTCTAATTTTATTTGCAAAGGGTTGGTGTGGCTAACTAATAATCGAGGTGAAAGAAGGTGTGGTTCTGGATAAGACTGGACACAGATGAACTACTGACTATAAATTCTACATCCTATATTGGAAATTACAAAGTCTTGCAATGATATTAGCAATGATCCTTGTTCCTTGAATACTTTTGCTTGGGTTAAACTATGAATTGTCTTTCTCTTTGCTGTTATCAGTAAAGTTTAGAACACTTGCAGGAACTCAGTATGGTCATATGGGTTTCATGAGTAATGAGTAACACCCACTGCTTCTACAGGTCACTCTTTTCCAGGCTGTAAGAAACCCAGCAAAAGCTGAAATCTTCTCAGTCTCTTTGGATTCTTCTGTGCAAAACCTAACAATTTACATCACAGGCAACTCTCCAGATTACACCATCACTAGTCCCTTAGGTGTGTAGAGTATTGAATTACCCCAAACTCTCATTCTGAGCTACTATAACAATCAGAAGCTAACGCAATGTCAATATTATGCTAATAATACTAGGCTACACATTTTATTACAATGCTATTCTCTAACCCAGGAGTCTCACAAAGCAGTGCTGAATTGAATGGGACATTGGGGCTTATTCAGAGAGTTGGTAACTTCCACACAGTGCAACCAAATATTGCAGAGCAGACTGGACTGTGGATCTTCAGGATTAACTCAACACAGCCCTACACCATCAGAGTTGTTGGTAAAAAATAAGTTCTCTTGGAGAATCTCTCCTGCTTAATTGTGAATAAATAATTGGGAGAAATTAAAAATTTGTTAATGGTCATGAAAATAATCATGGTTCAGACCATGTCAGAAAGTAATTTAATGCTTTTTTGTTTGTTTGTTTTATTCTCTATCCAGGTCAAAGTGAGGTTGACTTCCTGTTTGACTTTGTAGAACTTTCCCAAGGGCTTCATCCAAGCTATGCTCGGTTAAACAGCAGGCCTGCGGCAAGTAAGTGAACTTTTCAAGTAAGTGAAAAAAAATATATATTTCCTGATGTTTTTGCTCTAATTTTTAATTCCTTTGTTTAGACACCAATATCACGTTGATGGTATCCATGGTCGGCGGGGACAGTGTGAGGCCTACAGAGGTGTCTCTGGTCGAAGCATCAAGTTCAAACTCTTTAAATGGGACACTAGAAGAGGTAGCTAGTGGGCAGTACTTAGTGACCTTCAACAGCATCCCAGCAGGAGAGTTTACTGTTCGTGTAGTTGGACAGATCAGTTCCACTAGATCTTCAGATAACACCTTTCAGAGACAGTCACCAACTCAATTCCAAACATCAAGTGTGACCATTACTGTGAGTATTGTACTGTATATATAATAAAGAGTATATTTTGAGTGCAGCAGTACTATTTGTTCACATTATTATTTTATTACATTAGTGCAATCAAAGTTGATTGTAATGGGAATATAAAGATGCATATTTAAGGAAAAATATTTATTTCTTTCTACTTACCCTCAGACTGAATTTGTTGGAACAATTGAACCAGGAAAACAAGTCACTCTGCCTTTCACAGTGGCAACCAACGGCTCTGGAGGGAGCTTTAGTATCAGTGTCAGCAATGATCGCACTTTTGACACTCGCTTTAACCCATCCATAACTCTCGAGAGTGGGGGCAGTGCGAACGATACAGTAACTCTGACTGTTCCTGAAAATACTTCCTCGGGAACTGATGTCACTGTGACGATCCAGGCTGAGGCACCCGATGGAAGCGACTCCAATTTCTCTGTGCTGCGTCTTGCTGTTATTGCTCCGGTAATTACTTACATTACATTAAATATTTGAGGATGCTCTCAAAGGAATTGTCAGTGCTTAAATTCAGATGTTGAATAGAAGCACATTGAGATTTTAAAGCCGAGAATTCATAACATTAAACCTCCATACCACTGCTACGCTGATAAGAAATCTTAAAATGGATTAAATGGATTCTCAGTTTTCATCTTACTTGTGAAAATTCTAATCAGACATGTTATTAAATGCAAATCATGTAGAAACTCAATGGTTTTCTGTTTCTTTAAGGTAAGAGATTTTACTCCTCCAGTATGTGAGGCAGTTAGCATAAACACTAACTGTTCAGGCAACTGCAGCCTCTCCACATGGTACCTCACTGCCAACGTGACTGATGGAAATGGATCAGGCATTCAGAGTGTGAGAGTCCTCCAGGGAAATGGCAACCTCAACACCACCACTGTGCTCAGTGACACGGGCGTGAATGTCACTATGGTCGTCTACGACTCCTCTTGCTGTTCCTCAGACCTGGAACTGGTTGCTGTGGATGCAGTGGGAAATGTTGCCACCTGCTTCAAATCTGTAAGAGCTGCAGAACCAAGCACCAGTACTGCACCCCCTGTAACAACCACCAACACCACCACTATCAACACTAATACAACTACAACATCTCGTCCCACCAGCACTAATGGTGTAGAATGCTGTTTGTTTCTGCCTCTCTCCCTTTGGTTAAATGTAGGAGTCTCACTTTACCAATTCATACAGCTCTAGGAAAAACCTAAGTTGATCTGAATTTGAATCAGAATGACATATTTAGTCCTACAGAATACCTGTTAAGAAGTAGCAGATGTACTAATGAAATACATACTAATCAATCTTTGATCAACTTTATTTTTTTTTTTATCTAATTAAGGAAGCAAATCTTACTTGCTCAAGGCTAGCACTAGAATCATAAAGGGATTTACAGATGATGATGATGATGATGAAAGGGTACTAAACTGGTACAATTAGATTTGAAACATGTTTTGCATTATACTGTACATTTATTGCATCTAATTTGTTTTCCCCAAAACTACAAGTTGATTACTGTCATTGTTCGCTCTTTCATTTGATTTTTTTTGTTTTGTTTTTGATTGGCTATGATATAAATTAAAATGGTTGTGAACACTGATGTCATTTTGGTTATACCTCAGCAACGAACTCTTGGTAAAAAGGTGTTGGTTAGTGTGTGAAAAGCTCAAGACGTCCCAGCCATTATCAGGTTCCCTATTCCGTGTTCTCCTCAAACATCACTTTTTAGCCTATATAATGTTAAAATGTGTCATATTTACTTCACTGATTGCACAATTAAATTATGCATCTAGTATTAGTTATCTGTATTGTTCAAAATAGTTTCAATAAAATTTACATATCTTGTTAGCTAGAATATTAGCTAAGTTGATCAAATGTATGCTATTTTACTAGAATAGGATTGGAATGGGGGGCTAATATAATTTTCAAAAGTATTTACGATTAAAAAAAATAAAATTGCAAGTACATAACTATTCACCCCCATTACTGTGAAACCCCTAATTTAGTTATTTTGGAAAACTATTTACTACTCTTGCAGAGACCAAATGTAAAATACCATTGACATTGAAATAACCAGACATATCGGAGCAGTACTAAGACCATGGAAAAGTTTCTGCAATGAGCCCATTACAGTCCAAAAGACCATTTAGAACAAATATTCTAAAATTATTTGGTGGGCTGTACAGTATATATGACACCCCTGGTATATTACATGCACATTTCTAGGTATAAGATAAATTATAAAAGCATAAAGGATGTACCATAATGGTACCACCCCAGTGACAAGAAATGATACAGTACCCTTAGTACCCTTTTTTCTGATAGTTTATTTAATGCATGTGCAGTGCTGAGCATGACGTTTTGGCAGTAATTCTCAATATAAGTTGGAATGAAACCCTGCACCCACACCAGCCCTTTCCAGAGAAGACTGCCAACCCCTGATCTAACTCATTGCCAAGTACTTCATGGTTTTATAAAAAAAAAAAAAAAAAATGAATAAATAAAAATAAAAAAAAGAGCAAGCTTATTTCCTGACACACTTTGGAAAGCTGCTGGAGCATGGAAGTTTTGGTTCTGTCTATGGAGCAGATGGGAGGCAGATGAATGTCACCTATGAATTACAATTCAGTGTGTGATATACAGTCAAGAGAGTCATCGTCAGCATCATCAGCATTGGGTTATCGGCAGCTTCTTAAATGACAGCTTCATAATTATCAGATTCATTGTCATCAGTTTATTTACAGTTGCAATCGAAATGATTCATCCCTCATAGCAAAATGTGCAGACTTTCAGCTGTTTGCAATGAACAAATCAAACAAAAGCAATTGAAATAGTTCAACACAACGAATGCTTCAAGTGGTTTCCCCAAATTCAACTGAAAATGTAACTTATAATGATTTCTCCAGTTTCAAAATTATTCAACCCCTCCATGACAAGCATCTTTAGTACTTAGTAGAGCACGCTTTTGCTGTTATGACCTGCTGCAAACGAGATGCATGGCTTCTGGCCGCGTTCACTCCTCATGAGCAATTGCCTCCAGTTAAGTAATATTCTTGGGTTTGTGTGTTGCAACCACCTTCTTAAAAATCCACCAGAGATTTTCTATGGGGTTCAAGTTAGGTGACTGTGAGGGCCCTGTAGAATCTTCCAGGACATCTGCAACCAAGCCTGGGTGGAATTTGTGGTATGCTTGGGATTATTGTCCTGAAGATCCAATGATGTCCAATTTTCAGCTTCCTCACAGACAGCATGATGTTTTCTCCTAGGATTTCCTGATACTTCAATGAATCCATCTTGCCTTCCACACGCTGCAGGTTTCCAGTGCCAGAGGATGCAAAGCAGCCCCAGAGCATCACCGAGCCACCACCATGCTTGAGTGTGGACAGAGTGTTCTTTCTTCATTCTTCTTCCTCAAGACACACCGCTGATCCATCGTGCCAAAATCTTCCAGTTTTGTTTCATCATTATACAGAACAGAATCCCAAAACTTCTGTGGCTCATTCATATGAATCTGAGCTGACTTTTCTTGTGCTTTTGGGTCAGTAGTGGTGTACGCCTTGGAGTTCTGGCATGGAAACCTTCTGCGTTTAGTACCTTCTGGCTTACTGTGCTCACTGAAACCTCAGTGCCTGTTGCCACTGAGTCTTGCTGCAGGTCTCATCTGTTTTATGGTTGTATTGTCTGATCTTTTGTTGGTCTGAAGTAAAAAACCTTCTATTTCATCCCCCTATCTCTACAATTGTGTCCAGCCTAGCCTGTGGAGCAGTGGTTATGTTGTTGGGTCATTACCACCACAACCTGGTTTTGATTCCCATCCAAGATCACCAACCCTTACACCTGGAGAAACAAGCACACTCCTTCTAGAGGTGGCTTTAATGAAAATGGCATATAAGCCACCTTGTTGTGAGCATGTTCCAGAGCTCTTTGAGTGGTGCTACAACTGTTACATTTTGGTCTTTGAGTGCCCCAGGAACTGTATGGACGTCTAAAAGTTGTGCACGCATCAGAACTGCCTGCTGTGTGAACCCCTGGCTCCAGTCATCATGCTGCAGGTGGTTAAAAAGTTATTTCACAAATAGCCTGAAAACCTCTGTTACTGTGATGCCTGCAGCAAGACCTAAGAAAACAGCCCACCATTGAGCACATCACTATGCATGAGTGGTTCTTGGATTAACTCAGAGCCAGATCTGGGTTAGTCGAGCAGAAAATAATAGATTAAATAAAGGAGAAGAAGGTGATGAGGAGAAGTAGAGCTTTCTATAGCAGATAAGACACAGATAAGATTAAAGAATTGAGTGGTCCTCACATTCCTTGCATGCCCGTCACGCACCAATTATATTTAAAGGTAATACTATATTCCCATTTTCAAGGCAAAGATACATACTAAAGGTACAAAAGGTCTATCCTTGGTGGTACAACTCCAGCAACAAAGGTACAGTTTAGCCATTTTATTTCTCAGAATATAGTTCGAGCAGCAGTTTTACAGTCAGGGTTGCTTTAAACTATAAAGAAATATTTCATAGACCCCCTTAGTACAGATTCATTCACTTAAATTTACAATCATTTTGCACTTGAGAGTACAATAATATTTTGCTATGTACTGGAGCTAGAGACATTTCCACTCACCTAATCATATTAATAGTTGGCATTAGATTGATATATTTATAGACATAACTTTGATAATGGTGGGTTGTTGTTTCCACCACTGAAACAAAACAATAAAATTGTGGACCATCAGGCTATGCTTCTTTTACATGCAAGTCCTCTATTACTGTCCATTTATAACTGCATAACTGAGGCCCGAGCACCGATGGTACGAAGCCCTATTGGATCTGCTCCATTTTTTATTATTATTAGGGCCCAAGCGCCGCTGGTGTGAAGCCCTATTGGGTCTGCTCCATTTATTATTATTATTAGGGCCCGAGCACCACTGGTGCAAAGCCCTATTGGATCTGCTCCAGGCTGTACCCCGCCTTGTGCCTGATGCTCCCTGGGATAGGCTCCAGGTTTCCCCGTGACCCTGAAAAGGATAAAGCGGTATAGAAGATGGATGGATGGATGTATGTCCTGAAGACATCTACATGCCAATATTAATTTATCATTATACCACTACCTGCTGGCAACTGGAAGTGACATGTTTTACATGAATGTATTCCTAGCAACATATAAAAATATGCCAGCAAATTCTAAACATGCTAGCAACATGCTAAAGCATGCTATTACTGCTTTGCTTGTATTTTCTCATTTGTAAGTCGCTTTGGATAAAAGCATCTGCTAAATGAATAAATGTAAATGTAATGTAAACAGGAAGATTAGTTATAAGTTCTAACTCAAGCATACAATTTTCAAGCTGCTTCAAATTTCATGTTTGATATGAATACATGGCCTGAGAACATCTAAATGCCAAGATTCAGTTATAATAATAGCTCCACCTGCCTGCTGTCAACCGGAAATTACATGTTTTACATTGTGATACACGCCTAACAACATACAAGTGCTAAAAAGTGCCAAAAAAGTGGAATAGCATTCCCCTGGCAGAGCAGCCCCAATGTGCACCTGGGTTCGAGGGCCCATTCATCGCTGCTTGCAGCTTTAATTATAATTGTTTTTGACTCAGATTTGTGGAAGTAAACCTCAAACGCTGGTATGCTTGATACACCTGTAGCACTGTTACATACATTAAATAGCATGCAAGTCCTCAGAGCCAGTGTACTACCCATGTAATATCTAATCTGAAGTGGTCCTGGTTCTGTGGTGGTCACTTATCTAGAGGTGGTAAATGCTGTGCACCGATATACAGTAGAACATTCTTTCATTCATTCATCTCATGCAACCGTTCATCCCATTCAGGGTCACGATTATTCCAAAACTCATCCCGGGAACACTCCCTGGCTGAGACACCAGTTCACTGCAGGGCTACCCAAAACATTCAGCACTGGAAAAGGGAGACACATTTTTCCTCATCCTTTTGAGCAGGAAACAAGGCCACAGTGGTGCACATGCATTTCTAATGTACAAACATTATGCTGTCCATAATCCCCCATAATCCCAATCTATGCAGTATATCTTACAAAATAAGTGTTTCTACAAGTCATAGACACACTGTGTGCACTAGACTAGGTGCCATAATAGCACTATAGAGCGTAACCAGCTGTGTGAGTGCACCTTCTTGTCTCAGAAAGATAAAATCAATCAAACATCAGCTTATATCTGTAAACTCGCGATTTTAAAAATAAAAATCACTGGTCACTCAAAATGTGTATTTCATCAGAATGTAAAATGTATGAAGTTGTAGATTTAAAGTGTAAAATTGAACATGTTAGGTCAGCAATATCTTCTTAGTTTGATCCATGTTTAATTTAGATGATAGAAATGACACCACCATAATAAAACTTGC
This sequence comes from Ictalurus furcatus, assembly GCF_023375685.1. Classification (NCBI taxonomy): domain Eukaryota; kingdom Metazoa; phylum Chordata; class Actinopteri; order Siluriformes; family Ictaluridae; genus Ictalurus; species Ictalurus furcatus. Next base: position 31,564,611 of record NC_071257.1, on the reverse strand, counting down.
GACTAAACTTGGAGTCAGTTATGTTATAATGAATGTTTGTTTGTTTTTGTTTTTTTTTAAATGGAGTTTATTTTAAAATGCACATTTCTTTTTGATTCATTAAAAAAAGAAAAAAAAAAGATATAAAGCATGAAGAAAATCTGAGGTTTATCTGGCCACATAATGCACCTTAAAAACAAGGCTGAACAAAAAGCAGGCAGTAAAGATGGAGATTTGAATTTAAAAAGGAAGTTTGTGCATGTATATACAGCAAAAGCCACTGACGGTGTCCATGTCCATGTCTCCTTGGCCTAAGAAATTGATAGTTAGTAAAAGTATTTGTTACACACATGATAAAAGTTTACATAGTCTCTCTAACTTTGATGCTGAAATTACACATCCGGTCGTATGTACAACATTCACACAGTAAAGTTTGTAATAAGGCAATTAGTCTCCAGAAACTGTGGAAATCCATCTGAAATAAATTATCAAAGTGGCAATAAAATATATCAAAGGACCAGTCACAAAAGGAATGCGGGATCAATATACAACTTCTGAAACATCCTGACTGGATTCTCTTTTCCCAAAGAAGGCATCATATACAGCAGATATATAAAAAAAAAAAAAGAAAAAAAAAAAAAAGAAGCTGATCAGAACATTTATCACAGGCTGCTGAAATTGCAGTACAATAATGAGTGAACTACAACATCAATCTCATCATGTGTAAGTAAAGAAAGAAAAAAAAAACAACAGAAATAAAAATAATTTAGGAAGGAACTGCTGTGTTAATCCTTTTGGTGAGTACCTGACTTCTGCTCTTTAGTTTTGTTACCTTGCACTGAAATAAAAACAGCGGTCACAGCTCCTGCTTTCCGAGAGTGCAGACTTCTATCCGGCAGAGGCCACACCAAAGCCTTTACAGCTCACACATTCAATACAAAGGACACTTTATTTAATATACATAACACTTTATACAGTCAGTTTAGCAGTCCTATTTGCCACTGTGATGCTCTTCTTCTTCTTTCTTGTGGCTTTTTTTCTTTCTTTCTCCATGGCATTCAATACCTTGCAAATGCTCTAGTGGGTAACACTGAACACCCCCCCCCCCTTTAAAAAAATAAAATAAAATGAAAGAAACCAAGAGGTACCAAAGCTTCAGATTATCAAGGAACTGGATAAAAGTGAATGCTTCCTGAAGAAAAAAAAAAAATCTATTTCCTGTAACCTGACTATGGCAGTTGTGTGAACAGGAAAAGCAGACAGTTGTTTGGTGGTAAACTCAGAAATGCTAATCAAACTAGAAGATAACATTTCACTCCATGAATGTGAATGAACACAGGTGGAATTAAAACCCAGGCTATATACCCACAAAAAAAAAAAAACCCTAAGTGAAGCAGCAAGTGTCCACTTGATACAAATGAAAGTATATTGCTGTTCTGTTAGCAAAAGTATTCATAGGGCTCTAAATCAGTGATGTTTAGCAGTTCCTTCAGCTCCCAACACACAGTAGAGTAGAAATTGTCTCTCAGCTTATAGACGGCACTCTGGAAGCCCAGCTCTCCTCCACACAGTTGCCTTTCCCTCAGCCAGGTGGCAGTGTAAACCAGCTGATGTGGGAACTGAACCGGCTTCTCTCTCACAGTATAATCTAGATGAATAGTAGGGGCAGATCGAGGCATGTCTTCTACTCCTGCACCGCACCCCATCTCCAGCCCAGAAACCAGATGGATCAGAGGGAAGGAGGAGGGGCCAAGGGTTCACTTGGGCCCTTTGGAGGGGGTGTCGTTCTCAGTGGACTGCCGGCCATCGCTCCATGCCTCTCTGGTGCTTTTTAGGGCCTGAGTGCGCTCCTGGTCCACCACCACGTAATCTACCCGCTCATCTGACACTCCCATGCCTGCCCCGTTGCTCTGCACAGCAAGAAGGAGGACACATGAATCCACAATTGAATCGGAAATTCCTAATCGTAAGTGATGTAAGGAATTATCCCTAATGCCTATAATCCTACTACAATCTAAACAGATCTAGCAGCTACAGCAATGATGCCACACATAAATCTGTGGCATTTTTTTTATTATTATTATTAAAGTGGGCACAAACTTGAAAGTTTACTTCATCATTGACAGGTTCATACATTTTTTTATTTATATCCAGAATTGATCGATTTCTGTAAAGCTGCTTTGTATCCACTTGTTAAAAGCGCTATACAAATAACATTGAATTGAACTGAACTGAATTTATTCTCGCACCTTTCGAGTGGATTTGCCAGGGTCCAGGTCCAAGTCCAGATACTCGACTTTGGCATTCATGGGTGGTCCTAATTTCTGAAATGTCCCAAAAGACGTCAGTAAGTGAACACTCAACAGCTGATAGCCACTTAATGTAGTCAGTGGAACTTCAGCTCCAATCAGAAAGCGCAACTAAAGCAGCAGGATTTAATCCGAGCGGCTGCCAGTTGCAGCATTTTCAAAGCGGGGCTTTAAAGAATACTCCAGTTTGAATGTATGTGCAATTATCACAAACAATTTCAACATGTTTTTTTTTTTTCTTGTACTGAGGAATGAAAGAAAGATATTTTATTTAAAACTCAATTACAATGGATGCCTGAGGGCAACTGTTAATATAAATAAATACCAATTTAATACCAATAAAACACTTGGAGGTTACATGGGGGTTACATGAGAATAATCTAAGACGAGGTGGTATGATGTGCTTTGACAGTGTCAAAGTGTTGACAGTGGAGACTCCGTCTATAAATGTTAAATAAACATCTGATTGCAGAACCCTTCACCAAATCAGCGATTAGATGTTTGTTAAGTAACCCGTTTTTCATTCATTCACCTTCAATAACTGTTTTATCATTTTCAGAGTTAGGTTGGTCTGGGGCCTATCCCGGGAACACTAGGTGCGAGGCAGGAATACACCCTGGATGGGACGCAAGCCCAAGACAGTAACAGAGCCATATCACCCAGCAGTTCTCGTGTGGTTTCCAACTGAAGCTAAGCAGGGTTGAGAATGGCCAGTACCTGGATGGGAGACCTCATGGGGAAAACTGAGGTTGCTGCTGGTATTAGCAGTGATATTAGGGAAGCCAGCTGGGGGTACTCACCCTGTGGTCTGTGTGGGTCCTAATGCCCCAGGAGTCCCTATGAAAGAGCTATTACTAGAGAAACGAGAACATTCGAGAAAAACCTGCGATTTCAGTTACACCTGGTACTATCTTCAGAGCTGCGATGAGGTGGTATATTTATGTATTATTAATCTTTACACACAGAATTCAACAGCTTCCCTTAGCCTTCTAAGGTAGTTTTGAATCAATATGCTTTCAGTTCTTTTCTCAGTCCAGTAAAAAAAAAAAAATCAACATGCTTGTTTGTGGTAATCACATGTATTGCATATGCTACAGATAAAATTAGGTTTGTGAAGAAAAACAAAAAAACTCTGGAGAATTCCTTTACAATTGACATTTGAATGATATACAGCTATGATGAACATGGACTAAGCACTAGAAGACAGTGAACATCTAGGTGAGGATTCATCTAACAAACAAACCTAATAAAACATCAAATGATATCTTCATTAAAGGTTGCTCGCTGACATTCACGAGTCCTTGACTGGACTTTTATCTATCAAACCAAATCGGTCCAAGTCCATACTTGTTACAGATAAGCGCTAGCCACCCTGCTCACCTCCTCAACGTGCTCTAGACCCACCACCACCTCCCTCTTAACCGGGGTGATGGGCACTGTGCAGTAGAAGGACTCCTCTCTACAGAGTGGAGGAAAGGATGGTAAGGATGGGGGGGGAAGAAAAAAAAAGACAATGAGAAAAAAAAAAAACAAACAAAGCTTGAGAGAGTCTGGAAGAAAGGGTAACATGATGACAAGCAGTAATGCAGGACAGAAATTAGAAAAGATAGCAAAGTTGACAAGCAAAGAATCAAATATGCTATGAGAATGGAGGAAAAAAAGAAAACATCCTGAACCTGCCAAGTCACTTGAAGACTTTGAGGTAGTTCTGATATCCCAATCAACAATTACATACCAAGTCCTTACATCTTTAAAATGTTTTGATGAGGTGTATGTTTTTTAGAAAGGGTATTATTAGGCTTCATACCCACCCCCAAAAAAAAAAAACCCAAAAAAAAACCACAAAAAAAACAGGTCCAAGCAAAGGAATTAGATTCAGCAAAAACATGCAACAGCAAAGGTTATGAGACCCCAAAAGCCTCTGGTGGAGCAGGAGTGTGAAGATGGGAACTGAACTGTTCAGTACAAGAAGAACTGAAGGAATGAAAAGAAGAAGAAAGATAAGAGGAGTCCTTCTGCCGTGGACACTGACTACCTCAGTACAGAATGCCTGATCAATCTGAGGAGGATGCAGTAGAAAGTGATTCTTGTGCATTCATTACAACACCTGTATAATCTTTTCCATCATTTAAATATTATATTATCTTAATCATCAAGGAGGTTTGGGAGAACCAAGGGAAACATTTTACAGTTTCTAAAAAACTCTCACCTTTAAGAGTCATCCAGCACCGGTGAATAATTTTTGTATTTTTTATTACTAAATCTTTAAAATGATTTAGTATTGCATGTAAAATATTAATAAATATTTTGAGATGAAAATATATGGATTTTTTATTTTATTTATTTATTCTTTTTAAAGAAGGATGGAGAAGCGCTGTGGTGCTGTGGTTACATACTGGTTCATCTGCAGGCATATTAGGATACTGCATGGGGACATAATTCTCATCCCCCTCCTCGGAGTCGGTGCTGGAGGCGGTGCTATGCACCGAAGGTGGCCTGGGAACCTTGGGGAACCTGGATGGGCTGAGGACCACAACAACCTTTACACTGCTGCTTTCATTTGGTACACACAAACAGGTGTAACCACAAACACACTTTCGCTCTCACACACACACACACACACACACACACACACACACACACACACACACAGAGACACACAGAGACACACATAAAATCCATTCACATTCCCACAGAAAGAATGTTCAGGATACATTAATCTGTTTGGGTGACCATGTTCCACTAAACCTCAGCAGTTTAAAATAAAAGCAGGCAGAGAAACAGAAAGAGAAGCACAATTTACCACAATCACACCCTCATTTGTGAGCACTAAAGTATGAAATGAATGTGAAACAACCAAACAAAAAGATTGGCTCTATCATGAGTTAGGACAACGCTACCATACTGGATGAGTAGTTAGTTATTGTGCCATGCAGAACCCTGCTATGCGCCGTTCAGTTCAGCAGCAGATGCTGAAACTGGACTGACGGCGGACTTTCTAACCAGAGCGGCATGAATGTCACTTACTCCCGGGTGAAGGACTTGGTGATGGGTGAGCGCACTGGTGTAATAAACTCCTCACACTCAGGGACTGGTTTGATGTCCAAGGGGGCGGGCTTGGCTAGAACACAGGCACCAAAAGCATGTTACACACTGACAAACTGTACAACACAAACAATTCAAATATAACACAAGGGTTACAATATTTCTTTATTCACCTTTTTTAATTAGGTTAAGAAGCAGCTATCCCAGAGATTCATCATTTTTATGATCAACTTAACAAAAGCTCTCCGGACAAAAAACGTGTCGCATTCATCATTTATTTCCTAACGCTTGATTAAGTCTCCCCTCGCCGTAATTACTGTGCCGATCCTGTCCACCAGTGTCCCGAGGTACTTCCTGTCAATTTGAACTCAAAGACAGAGTTAACTCTTCCACTGACTGGATGCTTGAGGTGGGCGATATGACAAAAATCATCACGTCACAATTCGGAGAGGAAATTTCTACGATACACGATATGCATCATGATCTGCTCTCAAACTGCCAGCAAATACAGCAGTTCTGCATTTTCAGAAAGCTGTTATAAATAATATTTATTATTAAATCACATGTAAAGTTATTATTTACGTGATTTATTATTTTATGATTATTTTTTAAATATGCTTCTATTTGAATTCATGTTATTTACATTCTTAATATTATAATTCTTTATATTATATTCGAAATATTTAACACTAAAAAAAAGACATTTGTTTAAAAAAAATTTTGTAATTTTTCTTTTTTGTTTGTTGACGTTTACCATTTTAAAGATCACGTACACAATTTTAACAGCACTGCACCACAATGGAAATACGTGTTCTGCACTTTCTTGTTACCATACTCAAGATACTATCAACATGACTTTACCTGCCTCCAGTTTGTAATGATTAAAAAAAAAAAAATGAACAAAAAGATTTTACAAATTGCATATTGTGTCATATTTTATCATAATATCGATATCATCATATCGCCCAGCCCTACTGGATTCAATTAAGCTTGAATTCGCTGTTCCAAATAACCCCACAGGTTTTCTAAGGGATTGCGGTTTGTTGATTTTGCAGGCCAGTCCAACTCCACAGTCGTCATGCTGTAACATCAGTGTGTCCTTGTTGTGCTCTGATTAGTCATGAGTATATGAGACAAACTGAGTATATGCTTTTATGATTAATTACACTCATGGCGCATTTTTTTTTACCATTGTGAAAGACGGCACTGCTATTGGTGAATGTGACTAATTTTTTGTCAGTGGAGCTTGTTTAATAGAATACATGATATATACAGGACATATTCTCTGGGTCTAAGTTTTCTAAGTTTTAGGAGACTCCATGTTGAAGTGGTATCCAATCTAAATGGATTCAACTCTATTCAAAAGTGAATTAAGTGTGGTAGGAAAGGGGAGAAACCTGTCATGTGAGAAGCACTACTGAATATTGTGATGTGACTTGTTTTTGCCTGTAGAGGGAGCTGTTGTATGAAGAACAAGTTTGAATCAGGTTGACTTGGTACAATAAAATGTAGCAATTCGCAAATTAATTACCCATATTCATCTGATCTGTCTTTTTAATAGAAAAAAAACAACAACATTTTTTAAAAACCTACAGTCATGACCAGTGAAACCAGCACGACTTCTTAACTGGAAAAGCACATGTTCAAATCATTAAAAATATAGTGTACAGCAATGTCATCCTACTGAAAAGTGTAATTCCCAAATCTGAGTTCTTTAAAAAATATTCTTAAAAAACAACAACTCAGCAGCAGAAGAAACTATATCCCCAATCAATTTCACAGTATTCACTCTCGCTCCGTGGCAACCGTGGTGGAGGCCACTTTTCCCATGGCTATACAGCATCATCTGAAAGCTACATCATTCGGTGCCAACATGCGAAGATACAGATAGCACACACTACTTATCAGCATTTCAAAGCTCTTAGCTGAGCTCATTAGGAACTTAACACTTTAACTTTTAACACTAGCATCAACAACCTCACAGATGCACTCAGAGACGTTGCTGTTACGGCTGAGCGGCTGATCCTGGGGTTAAGATATATGGGAGTTTGTGTAGTAATTTGTCAGTGAATACACAATGATCCTGCACATGTACTTCTGGAACTGAATGCAAATGACTGGCTTCTCTGAAATACCTTCTCTGCGGAGTCACGGTTGTGCCGTATTATTTCCGATTTCTAACACCGGATTTACTAGTTTGGGATGGTTCTTGTAACCAAACTGATGAATACTTTTCAAGAACCTTCTCCCGGACATGTTCTGATGGTGCTGTTATGTTTAGGTAAGTTCTCTATCGTGCTGTGGAGTCTTCCAGGAACAGGTCTATTTAGAATCGAGAGCACATGGCATCATTTACACACTCCAACTAATTATGTGACTTCTGATGTCAGCGTTGTTTTCATAGCAATGTGAGTGAATACTTGTGCAATCACAACTTCTATTTTGATTTGTAAATAGTTTTACAAACCATATTGATTTGTCCCCCAAACGTCAATATTGGTGGGCTATTTGGTGTAGATTCATGTTATATATAACCTCCGAATAAATCCATTTCAGTTCCAGACTGTAACACTATAAAATGTGAAAAAGCTGAGAATATTTATGAAAGACACTGTACAGGTATGGTTGGTGTGTTAGTATTTGTGAGTGTTTTTTTTTTGTAATTATTAGTATTCATCCTTCACTTAGCCCAAACAAACTTTAAATCCCACTGCTTTTTTTGCTTATCTATTAATATAGGCACTTGTCGTCCCCCCCCCGCCCCCTAAAAAAAAAAAACCCAAGAAAACATCTATTAACCATTTATAATATAGAAGTGTAACATTCCCTCTTCTGATGCTGGTTAAGCCGAAACCCTCGGCTAGGTGGAGTGTTGAGAAAAGTTCAGATGACAGACAGACAAGAGAGTGTAAACACATTGGCGGTCTGTGTAGGTACCTACCCTTACGACGTCTTGAGAAATCACCTATGGTTTGAGAGTCGGTTCGCTCAAGACCGACAGGCCGATTAGCTCTGATTATTTTAGGACTCTGACCTGATTGATGAAAGAAAACTTGTTTTTGTTACATGCCTCTCTTGCAAAAATGAACTTTTTTATTTTATTTCTGTGCTTTTTTTTTTTTTTTTTTAAAATCTCGCCCCCATGCAGTGTAGCAAAAGCGTGGCCACCTCCTCCTCTTCCTCCGCTCCTATACACTTTCTTACACGTTTACTGCACAGATATGTATCACACTGCTGCCATGGCAACAACTCATCATGCACTCAAGTCATGCAACAGGCAGGGCTTCCCCTGAAGCTCGGGATATAACACAGCATGCACAAAGTTACACACGATCTTGGAAGTAAAGAACGCACGACGACGGCGCAGCGACATGGGCTCGGACGCACGGCGGCGCTTAAGGATGTTCAGCGCTCACTCGTGGTCATGCCCCGATACCCAGTACAGAACAGCAACAGTGAAAAGCTACAGCAATCAACACAGCAAGAGCAGGAGGAAAAGAGACACAAATCCACCACAATCTGTGAGGAACTACACACAGACCCAAAAGAAGACAGAACTTCAGCTACAAACTGGACATCTGATACAAGACAGTAAGAAAGACATGTCAGAGACAGACATTAGACGGAAGTCTAAGGTGATTTTCACACTGGGCAAGTTTTGCCGGTGCCCCCCCCGTAGCGTTGGTCTTGTTTCAGACGCTGATTCTATCGAACCCCGGTGCATTCGCGTATATCTTACCTCATCACTTCATCATGGAGAACACAATGCAACTCGCCATACATTTTTTTTTAACTATATTGGTGCTATTCTGCGCAGCAGATATTCTGAGCAGCAGTGTACCGCATCTGTGTTCCACAACATTCCCCTGCCATGGTGTACGTGTGTCGGGGAAACTAACGACATCGTCATCGGCTAAAACCCATGCGCAGGTACTTTACTTCCTGAACAAGTGCGGACCCGAGTACCAGTTGCGTTCACGGTCACGGGAATCGCGGCTCCATTCGTGCAACCGAACACAGACCACCTCCGACGTGTAGCCTCGGGTCTGGTACCGCGGTGCGCTTCTTGGTCTGCATGACGGCTTTCATGTTACCGATTTTTCATGCAAACCGTGCTGTTTCGGAATAAACTGCCAGTGTGAAAGCCCCCTAAAAAGTTCGATGAAAAAACAAAAGCGCTAAAAGATGTTCCAATTTGCTGGGCAGTTTACAGCCCTTTTCTTTCCCTAAAAAATACAATTTAATCTAAAATGCAATATTAACGGTACTGCTCAATCAACTGCCCAATTAATCTCCAACTGAACTGTCAGACGATTGTAGGAAGTTGAACTGATTTTATTTTTTTCCTCCATTTGTGCATTGTGCCTGGTTTAAAAAAAAAAAAGAAAAAATAAAAAACAACCACCAAGAGTGTGCTGCAAAAAGCATTACACGTATGTGTTTCTGATTGGCTGGCAAACTCTGTATATCAGCACACCTCTAAAGTTAAAGAGCCTTTGTTTTCATTATAAATGAGCAGGATTTTGTTTGGAGATCACCAAACCTAAAAATAATAATAAAAAAAAATCAAAATAAAAAAATATGTAAAAACTGCATTTAACTTTCCATAGTCATCAACACAAGTACTTTGCCTATTTATTTATTTCTGGTCAATTTCTTTCAGATTATTATGATAACACCCTTTTGTTACCAATTAACAATATTGCAACTGAACAATGACTTATTTCCACAGAAATGAATACGCTATACGGTACAGTGTGTTGAGGGAATCATAGCAACCTTAGTGTGTCGTGGTAGGGGATTATTAGAAAGCTAGCTAACTAAAATAATGTAAAATAATGCTTTTGGAAGACAGGAACAAACCAGAGGAATGTGGATGAACCCCACTCAGACACAGAGAGAAACTAAAAGTAGCCTTTTTTTTTTTTTTTGTAGGGCTAGTTAATGGGCATGGTAGACATGAACTAACACCTTATAACACACAAAAAAAAACAACAACATGAAGGACACTATTCTGAGCCATGGTGTTCTTCACTTCGACCTCGCCTGTTATGTGGTCAATCTGGCTGTGTATTTTTACTTTTTAATCCCATCATGATCAAAAGGAAGAGATGAATCTTTTCGGCACAGGAACACATACACATACAGTGCGAGTGTACACACCGTAGGCATTTGTGGTACATGACGAGCGATTCAAACGTGCAATGTGATGTGCCAAAGACTAAGATTTCTAAAATCAACAAGTGTATGCCTGATTTAAGTAAACGAAAACCCGGATATGAACAAAAAAAAAAGTGGAGTAAAAAAAAAAAAAAAAAAAAGGAAAAAAAGAAGAGAGAGAAACAGCAACGAGACAGACAGAGAAAGAGAAGCCTGTGATTATCCAATGAAAACGCCACATCTCTCCCAGCACAGCTCATACAAGCTAACTAACCCTGCGTATGCACCAAGAATCAGCTATAATCTGCTCTGAATTAGTAAGCAATGTGGCAAAGCAAGAGAAAGAGATTTGTGATGAGAATATCACTGTGCCTGGCCCATGATTACACCAATAAAAACAGCATGTCGTCAGTATCTCTGCAGAGTATACACCAAAATATGACTGCATAAAACAGTGGGCTTTATTTATTTATTTATTTATTATTTTTTTAAATAAAACACATCTTATTGATTGGTAGCAGACTCTTCCTGGCCTGACCAAACAAAGAAGCCTTTGAAAAAGAAAGAGACAATGGGGACAGAGGTGACCGCTCCAGGCTAACAGCACGGTCAGGCTGCCACATACCCAGAGATCTGAGACACAGCACAATAACCCTCTTTCATTAGTCAGGTCAGATGCTGAGAGCTAACAAAGGCAAGAGGCACTGCAACACGAGCAGGATGGGAACGCTGCACAGGCTGAAAGGTTTCTTTCTCTAGTGCAGGTGTCCTGGGTTAAACTGCGGAGATGCACTGAAGATGTGAGCTAGTGCTAACGTTAGGGACTGAACACTCGATGGAAGTAGCATTAGTACATAATTACTGATAAACTACTGAGAGGTTTATAAACATGAGCCAGCACATGTTAGTAGGAAAAACAACGAGCATGAGAGTTATAAGAGTGGTGAAGATGCAAGACATTTAACTACATTTAAACTAAGCAGCCAATTTCACAGCATAGCCACACACACACATCTACAGCCAGCCCCCCTAACACACACACACACACACCTCACAGCTTACCTTTGCGGTCAGGTTTGAGGTTTCGGTCGACAGGTGGCGGTTGGCAGTCGGTGATGAGCATTGGTCTTCGTGGAGGTGTTTTGGGACTTGATCGGAAACCCATGTGGGCCGGAGGAGGCACCTGCTTCCCCAGGGAAGGAAACTCCACTGTGCCCGGGGTCATGGGCACATAGTTGGGCTCCTGGATAAGCTCGGAGAGGCTACCCGAGCGCTGATGTGACGGGGAATTTGCGCTCATAGGCACGTAGTTTTCATCCAGCTCCTCGGTCGAAGTGTTCCCTACAGGCAGCATGCCTTTATTTTTCTGTAGGAGGAACAGGTCAAAAAGTGACACTTTCCTTTTCTCCAGAAACAATATTAAAAATCAATCAGAAATTCTACCATTATTTGAAGTATCATTTGCACAAAGACTATTCTTCGCATAAATACCCTTTGATTACAAGTCACATAGTATTTATTCTTACAAAATAGTTGCTGAAGGGTTCGTTGAACTCGAATGAGCAGTTTCTGTCTGAAGGGAAAGATCTGGGTATATCATAACAGTCTTGTGATCCATAATCTGCAGAAATGTGGGAAGGGAAAAAACAAAAAAACTAAATAAGAACATAAATACACCAGCACAGACTCACAGAACACTTACTGCATGTGTACATCTTGGGAATCAGTAAATAATATGCAGCAATCTATATATGCATATGCAAAGCATAGAAATCCTGAACTTTGGGACAAACATGACATATGAATCCTGCTTTCTGTGGTCGTCTGGGAAAAATCATCGAATGTTGCTGTACTTCAATTTTAGCCAGCCCCCCCCCAAAAATAAAATAAAATAAATAAATAAATAAAATTGGCCTTTTAGGAACATGCTTATCCATCCATCCATCTTCTATACCGCTTATCCTTTTCAGGGTCACGGGGAACCTGGAGCCTATCCCAGGGAGCATCGGGCACAAGGCGGGGTACACCCTGGACAGGGTGCCAATCCATCGCAGGGCACAATCACATACACGTTCACGCACCCATTCATACACTACGGACACTTTTGGACATGCCAATCAGCCCACCATGCATGTCTTTGGACTGGGGGAGTAAACCGGAGTACCCGGAGGAAACCCCCGCAGCACGGGGAGAACATAAATAAATAAATTTATATTTATGCTTTTTAACCTTGCCTGTCTTCCTGCAAAGTTCATGTTGTGTAAGTAAAATATCTAAAACCTTGCTAGCTAAATGTCCTGTCCTCACACAGGCAGTGATTTGTTTTCTAAAGTTGTTGGACAGCTTTGTACTGTAGAGGAAAGGACATAGGCTCAATCAAGTTCAGTTTCTAACCACATATCGTAAGAGTATCCAGTGCTGCAGCTGGAATGACACTTCCCCCCTTTTTGGACTTTAAAATGTTAGAACTTTGCTTCTGGTAAAAGCAAAATAGAATAGCTCAGTTTCGGTTTCCCAATCATTACCTTTGCGCAGGCGTGAGGAATCCACGGGGCCGATGGTGTTGCTCCGGAGAGTTTTGCTTCCTCCCGGCCCTGAAGGCACACAGTAGTTTGAGTCCGTCTCCGACACCGACCTAGGTACGACGTAATTGTCTGTGGGCGAGCGGTCGGCCGCCGGCCCCGCTGAGGGTTTGGGCGGCCGAGGAGGTGGCACTACGTCGGAGGCTGAGGCCTCCGCCCCCCCGGCCGTGCGGGGCACCTGATAGGCACTGTTGCTGCCAGGCGCGGGTGGGATGTCATAGCTGACGGACGTGTTCCTGAGATGAGCCTCAAGCGAGGGCTTTCGCGCAGGTGTGTTGAAGACGTAGACGTCGCCAGTATCGGAGTCGATGGTGCCTGACAAGGACGCGCTTTTGGGCAGCAGCACCGTGTCCTGAGACCGGCTGCGGGGAAGTTGGTACAAAGCCTGCGGCTCGATCGAAACACTGGCCCCCCGCGCCGGAGGCGAGTCATACAGCGGCATGCTGGCATGCTGGGAACAGAAGAAGCCGTTGACTGATGCATGCTTGGCTGTAGAGGTTGAGGAAGTGGGCGTGCGGTGAGATGGGAGGTTGTCGTTGCAGTCCGGCTCCGAGGAGGTAGACTTGGAGCACTCGTGTCTAAGAAAGCGAGAACAGGTTTGGGCATCACCACTATGCAGAGAGCAGGTGACAGCAATTATTTTTGTTATATCACATCAGCTAATGTTTTAGTCTGGAATTCCTTACAGGCCAGCACTGGCAGAGTTAGTAATTCACCATGCATACACGTGCCTGGTTGCGTATCTATAAATTTTATTTAATTTTTTCAAATTTTCTCTATTTATACATCTGAAACGTGTGTATGTGCAGGTATGAGAAGAAAACAAGTCAACAGGAGACACAAGAAAGGTATTTGCTTGAAAAGTATGTGCTTAAAAATGCCAACCATCTTGCTTTTTGTAACTCTGATAACCATGATACAGCTAACCGTGAGGTAGATACTTTACTGTCCGTATGCCAGTTCTGACTCAACTTCATCCTCGTTGTTCTAAGGCTGTGACCGTAGATGGATGATGGTACATTATTTTTTTTAACCACACTTTTTTTTTTTAACCAAATGTGGCATCGCACCATGTAACAACAATTTAAAAAAAAAAAAAAGTGGCGGACTGTGTACACAAACATGACCTGAGTGTAGAAAATTTGTACTTGGTGTCATCGGTTAAAGGTTAATCAGTCCATGCACAGAAATTCGTGTCTGTTTCCTCACTCATCACACTTTGTTCGATCAATTACGCATCACACCACACAAACACACACTGATGCTGTGCACTCACGGACTGTCAGGAGGAGCAGCCTTGCTCTCGCACTCCTCCAAGAGCAGGTATTCCTGCTCCAGCCCGCTTTCAGACAGAGCCACATTAGCACTATAGTGCACACACACACACAGTCATGGATAAACTCATGTTCCTAAATTTCCTTTAGCTTCAAAATGGCCTTAGATGACATCTATGGCCCCTGACATTCGTAGATGACACTGCAACACTAACACTATAGTGGAAACACTAACATTATGACACAAGGAGGTTAGGTTACTGATTACTGACTGGAAAATATAACTGGCAATGCATCTTAAACACAAGACATTTTTACAGCAGCACTTACGGTTTCAGTTTATAAAAACACATTACCCACAAACCTGCAGAGTAGCTTTAAAGGGTCATGAAACCTTCCTCTTTCAGCTCAAGTCTACCTTGCAATGTTTTTAGAAAATGGGCGTGGACGGCTGTGCGAAGAAGGGAGGGGGAGTGGGCGTGGCAGAGAAAGGTAGATGAGGAAGAGAGAGGCGAGCCTTCAGAACACTCACAGTAAATATGGATAGTGACAAAAAGTTTGCAGAGGACTTCTCTCCTCCTGAATCCCCAGGGCTAAATGGACACAACATATAGCAGTGTAGGTCCTCTGCCCTATCTATTTGAACTTTTAGCCTGTGGCGTGACTATGGAGGAAAACAGAAAATAAAACCGGAGGCAGCGTGGATGGGAGGAGTGTCGTACTGGTAGCTAGCTAATAGGCTCGAGCTTCTCATGAATAAAAGAGGGAAAGCTCGTCCCTTCAATGCGATCTCTCGTTGCATAGTTTTACACGCGACGACCCAGGAAGCTTAAAGCGGTTTCATTAGCTCAAAAGGCAAGTAAAACCGTCATGGTTAAAAATTAGACACATACCTCATTTGAAGGGATGGAAAAGTCCTTGGGACTGAGTACCGCATCATTGTTTAGACGCTTTCATGAGCAAGTCCGAGGTCCACCTCTCTCCAATACTCCTAGCTCTCCCGAGAAAACACACTCGAACTCTTACACCACTGAAACAAACACCTCCGACCCATTTGAACGCCTCTCTCATCTACTACATCTGTAGGAAAACACTACGTGCTGTCCTGAATAATTAAGAGACAGCATCTTCTCATAGGATAAGAACACGCAGGCTCATGAATAATTATGAGACACCGACACGTCATCGAAGAACTATAGCACACTGAATGTGGATTGGTGTTTGTTTATTTCAACATTATCTACATTCTTCTTGAACAGCCACATCAACATGGCAATAAGATAGCTTATTTACGCCTGTGGCGTGACCGCTCGCTGTAGACAAACGTATTCTCACTGATTTATACACCATGGGAATCAAAAGTATTTTAATTAGCTATTAATCCACACACTAGGGATTAATCCACACACTTAAAATCTGTATCCTGTGTTTATATATTTCTGTAAAGCTGCTTTGAGACAATGTCCACTGTTAAAAGCACTATAATTGAACTGAATTGAAAAGCTATAGTGACTAATTAGCTAAATTACCTAGCAAGCTTATATCTATATAGTATGTATACAAGGGTATCAAAGATTTCATAACTCCAACGTTTCCTTTAACTTGCACCACTGGCTCGGACGTTTTCAAACGGCTGGTGAAACGGTGATATTTTTAGACTAGGTTCTCATGGCATAAATATTTCAGACCGTACCATGACTAGATCTGGGCTAGACTCATTATTAGATTTTCAACGGTGCCCGCTTGGTTGTTTCATGATCGCCCATCATCGGTGTTCCAAGTGCTCGAGTGTTTATAGTTTAGAAGACATCCATCTGACAGATTTTAAGTCACAACTATTCATAGCCAATACAAAACAAAGTCTTTTCTAGAGTTTAAAAAGTCAAGCTGGAACTTGTAAGCGATACAGTGAAGTGATATCACCAGCCATGGCACTGCACTCTAAATTACTCTGATATGCAAAAGCACTTTATTCTAAAACTAAAAGGTTCGTGATCGTTCATCCGTCCTTTCGTAACATCCACCGATTCAGAACATTAATCCGTCCATCCATCTAGCTATAAAATCTAACCATTAGATCCACCAGTGCATTCACAGCATCTCATCCATCCTTCCTCTTCTTACCTGCTGGGCTCGGGTTTCTTGCTCTCGCAGTGGAGCAGCAGCAGGTAGTCCTGTGTGTCATCCAGGCTGGAGGAGGAGTCCAGATGTCCAACGCTGACAGGCTGGTACGGAGGGGGCACGCTGGGCAGTGAGGAGGATCCCATCAGCCCAGATCGAGGAGGTACATCCATCACCGAACCTCCACCCATTGTAGACTGATGAGACGCTTTCGCCGAGTCTACAAAACACACAAACAAGACCAAAACTTTTGGTTCAGGATACTAAATGCAGTACTAGAAAAAAATAATGTTAATTACATATTTACTACAGTTAATGTGTAATTATGCTTTTGGAATAATGTGCTCTGGACTGACGAATCAAAGAGAGTTGTTTGGTCACAGTAACAGCAGACATGTCTGGCATAGACCAAAGACAGCTTTTCAGGAGAAGCACTTCACACCAACTGTGAAGCACAGTGGTGGAAATGTTATGGTTTGGGGTTGTTTCGCTGCCTCAGGGACTGGACAGCTTGCATTCATTGATTCAACTATGAATTCTGCATCATATCAAAGAGTGCTTGAAGATAATGTGAGGCCATCTGTCCGAAAGTTCAAGTTGAACTGAAAGTGGATCTTTCAACAGGATAATGATCCTAAGCACACTAACAACTCCCTCAAGGAATAGCTCAGAAAGAAGAAATGGAGGGTTATGGAACGGCCTAGTCAAAGCCCAGATTTTAATCCCATTGTGGGGGGGGGGGGTTAAATGTGAAATGGGCAGAACATGCAAGAAAACCCTCAAAACATCTTGCAACTGAAAGAATATTGCATGGAAGAGTGGTCAAAAATTCCAGCAAGCCTAGTGGACAATTACACAAAACGCCTACAAGAAGTTATTTCTGCTAAAGGGGGCAATACTAACTTCTGAGGACAAGTGTGTATTTACTTTTTCCAAAGAGGAATATCACATCTATTGATATTTCTGTTGAATAAATGATTGAAAAAGCCCATTTTCCTTGTGGTTTAAGTTCAAGTATATCAACTTCATTAATATGTACTGTTTCAAAGAGGATCAAACGTTTGCTTGTCCAAATATGTCAAAAAAGCAAACAATTTCCATGGGGTGTACTTATTTTTTCACATGCCCGTATGCGTGTGTGTATGTCGAAGTATAACGTTTGAGTTTTAGATTTTTTATACTTATGTACTTTTGCTTTGTTATTTCTAGGTTGCTGTGTTGATGTCCTTGTTTATACTGTATGGTGAAGCCAAGTTCCACTTTGTGGACAATAAAACTAACTAACCAACCCACAATTTCACTATTACTCTCATATATTATTATTGCACCCTCATATGCATTTCCAAATGCTGTTCATGTGGATGGGATTTTTTTTTTCCCCCCAACTCAATATTTTGAAAATATCCATGGACATGTGGACAAGGCCAAAGTAATTTCAATAACCTATTATATATTGATACTGATATCTAACATGATATTAAAGAATAACGCTGAATGTCTGGAGGAGCCCTGTGGACTGGATTAGGAGGTGGGTCTTAAACACTGGTGGTACACAGTCATGATTATGGTCTATATTCTGTATGTAGATTCCACACAGTACTGTGGCTCTGACTCGTTTCTCACGGAGCTGCCATGAATCATGCTTCTGAAGGGCAGCACACATCTCTATGTACCTGAGAGAATGTCTCTCTCACTCACACACACAGAGCTCTGAGTCAAAGCCAATTACGGTGCATCATAATCATCATGCACAAAAAATTCAAGTGTTTGTGTAACACATAAATAAAATGTTTGTGACTACCATCTTTTACAGGTGAATAGAACCGCTCCTGTTCATCTCTGGCTTTTTATTAGAAATATTATTTCCAGAGTTTCTTTTTTTTTCTTTTTCTTCAGAGGAGCCTTTTCACAAGGTCACTGAGTGGCATCTCTATGCAGAGTCACTATTCAAAACTCCACAGCATTTCGCCAACACACACACACACACTCTATTCAACTTGATTCTACTAAGTGCAGGCTTCTCAAGGCTGACTGAGTAAGGAGGTTTGCACTCTTGTTCTCTCTCTCTCTCTCTCTCTCTTTCGCTCATCCCCCCCACTCTGTCTGTTTTGTCAGGCAGAGCTGCTGATTCATCCCAGCAGTTGGAAAATCCCCTCTTCATGCTTGTCTTCCCATCACTCACTCTAATGTGCTATGCTATGCTACAAGCTGCAGGTCTGGGGATCAGCATGGCTGTGTTCACATGGGCTGTGAGCTCACGCCTTGTGCCAGAGACCGGGAGTGGGTCAGGAGGGCCACTAGACGGCCTTGTCCCAATCAGCCTCCACAAACTGAGGAAATCAGTGCATCTAGGATGAGACCTGGCACAATTAGAAAATGTGGGATGACTGCAATTAACTTTCTGCATTTGTTGATGACTTCATGCAATTATAGAACACCGGCGTCACTGACGCGTCATTACATCCCGACACCGGCGTTAAGACAATTTTTTAAATGTTAATTTTAAACATATTTAATATTATGCTTAAAACAAACAAGCAGACAGACAGACTGACAAAAGAAAGAACGAACGAAAGAAAGAAAGAAAGAAAGAAAGAAAGAAAGAGACAGACTGACAGAAAGACAGAGAAACCACAAACAGAGACAGACAGAAAGGAAGTGAGAAACAAACAAACGAAAAACAAACAAAAACAAAGACAGACAGACAGTCTCACAAAAGAAATAAAGAAAGGAAAAAAGAAAGAAAGAAACACAAAGACAGACAGAAAAAGGGCAAACAGACAAAGAAAGAGGAAGAAAGATACAGAATCACAGACAAAAAGACAGACAGAAAGAAAGGAAGTGATGACGTGAGTGAGAAAGACTCAGACAGGCATCACAGACAGACAGACAGAAAGAAAAAGAAAAGACAGAGAAAAAAAGCAAACAGACAGAAAGAAAGAGAGGAAGAAAGACAAAAAGACAGACAGAAAGAAAGAAAAAGACAGATAGACACAAAAGAAAGAAAGACCCGTATGCAGTAGAAGTTCTCCGCATACCTGGCTGGTTAGGAAGCTGGGGTCAGCAGAGTTCAGGGTCAGCCATGATGCTGCACAATGGAGTAGCTGATATTCGAACTCACAACACGCATCTTACTATTATTCAAAACTGTGACGCTTGCGTGAGCCGAGTGTGAGGCCTAGACTAGATCAGACCAGAATCCACACGCAGCCTACAAGAAGTTTTCCAACTGCTATTATGCAGAACACACAATACACCCTCCTGAGTCAGCATTCATCATTATTTCCTCTTATTTTCACCTACATAACCCCAACTTGCTGTAACCTTTCCGGAAGTAAACATGCCGTATAAACACTCGTCATGCTTGGTGTGGCGTTCCCTCCACTAGCCCGGTGGTCTGTTTCATCTACATGGGTGACGATCGTCTCTATAATCTCCAGGACATGGCCACGCTGTGCGTGTACACGTACATCCGTTTCCCAGGATTACTATGTGTGATGGGTGAGTGTGTAGACACATGTGCAAGGTCTTAAACTTGTACAAACATGTCAGAACGGTACAAAGTTGTAGGGCTGAGCACCTCACATACACTCTGCCTTCCAGAAACCTTATTACACACATTCATCTGCACACAATGCGGCGATTATTGTGGTCAGGAGTAACCCGAGCCTTCGGTAAAACCAGCATCTCATTACTTCTTTGAAAAAAAGAAGAAAAAAAAAAAAGCCATCAGGATGCAGGCAGTTTGGGACAAACACTTCCCACGTTCGGTGACAGAGAGTCTTAAAAATAGAGCTTCACTTTTGTCCAATGAAAAGGCACTTTAACGGTAATTCTACAATTAGTTCAACTAAATTTTTTGCGTGTAACATCGCATAAACCATTTTTTTAAAATTTGACCTTAAAATCACAACAATCATGTTTTTTTTAAAAAAATTATCAAAAAGTATCATTATTGGCAAATTGCTGTGGTACAAGAGGAATAAAACACACTGGGACATTCTTCTATAGGAAAATAATAACCATTTATTCTTCACTTTTTAAAAAAAAAAAAATATATATATATATATATATATATATATATATATATATATATATATATATATATATATATATATATATATATAATTTAAAATAAATGTAAACGTATAGTATGAAAGTAAGTTAATGACATTAATTTATTCAGAGATTTTTTTTTTGTGTATTAGGTTTTCAAAGGTCATTTGGCCAACAATTGAGGAAACATGTTCGATTCCCGCGGGCCTGTGTGTGCGGAGTTTGCATGTTCTCCCCGTGCTGCGGGGGTTCCCTCCGGGTACTCCGGTTTCCTCCCCCAGTCCAAAGACATGCATGGTGGGCTGATTGGCATGTCCAAAGTGTCCGTAGTGTATGAGTAGGTGTGTGAGTGTGTGTGTGATTTTGCCCTGCGATGGACTGGCACCCTGTACAGGGTGTACCCCGCCTTGTGCCCGATGCTCCCTGGGATAGGCTCCAGGTTTCCCCGCGACCCTGAAAAGGAGTAAGCGGTTGAAGGTGGATGGATGGATGTTTCAACAGACTTACGCATGGCATCTGAAAGTGCATACACTATACGGCCACAAGTATGTGGACCGCCCACCTACTGACGGATTTCAGCGTTTACAGGTGTATAAAATCAAGCACATAGCCGTGCAACCTCCATCGACAGTAGAACGGGTCGTAATGAATTAATCGTCGCTGATAACTAACTGCTGGAACTATCAGTTTATCGGCAGAACTCTACACTCTCTGCATCCATCGCAGGAGCGGCTGAGAAAGTTGCGCCATCATTATACAGTACGAGAGCGGCCTCTAGAGGCGAAATATAAACTAGCGCTGGTAAATTTTGCTGTGTTATTTGAAGTGGTTTTTATTCATTTTGGATGTGTCTATTTTTAGTTGGTTCAGTTTGAATGTAAATCATATTTACATTAATATTTACAAAGTTTGCATATATATTGACATTTATATATTTATTTCATTTTGAAAAAGTACAGTACATTTTCATGGTACAGTCAGTATTGTTTATTTTTGTAATACAGTTCGGCAATATTTTTACTTTGAGTGTTTTCATTCAGTATTCATTTTAAACGCTATCGGTTGATTAATCGGTTATCGGCAGGCAGGTACCGCCCAACTTAGTATTGGTCTGCTAGATCTGCCATGGTCAACTGTAAGTGCTATTATTGTGAAACGGAAGCATCAAGGAGCAACAGCAGCTCGCAAACTCTCAAAGAGAGGCTGGCAAGTACTGAAGCATGTAAAAAAATAAATAAATCTGTTGCATCACTCACTACAGAGTTCCAAACTGCCTGTGGAAGCAACATCAGCACAAGAACTGTGTATCAGGAGCTTCATGGAATGGGTTTTTCATGTCTGTGCAGATGCACACAAGCCTAAGATCAACGCCATGTGTAAGCTAGAGTGGTGAAAAGCCTGCCGCCACTGGACTCTGGAGCAGTGGAAACGTGCTCTTTGGAGTGATGAATCACGCTTCACTATCTGGCAATCCGATAGACACGGTTGGGTTTGGCGGATGCCAGGGAACTCTACCTACTGAACTGCTTAGTGCCAACAGTACAGTTTGGTGGAGGAGGAGTAAAGCTCTGGCGCTGTTTTTCAGGGTCTGGGACCCTCGGTTCCAATGAAGGATAATGTTAATGCTACAGCATACAAAAGACATTTTGCACAATTGTATGCGTCGAACTTTGTGGCAGCAGTTTAGGGAAGGCCCTTTCCTGTTCCAGCATCACAATGCCCCTGTGTACAAAGTTTGGTTTGGAGGAACTCCATGGACCTACACAGAGCCTTGACCTCAACCCTGCTGAACACCACTGGGATATCAATTGTGAGCCAGGTCTTCTCGTCCAACATCAGTCCCCGATCTCACGAATGCTCTTAATATGGAATGCGCACACACTCCCACAGACACAGTCCGAAATCTTGCAGAAAGCCTTCCCAGAGCATTATATCCATAAAAAAGTTGGAGTGGGGAGAGGGGTAATTCCTTATTAAGCCCCACCTGAGTGTGTACATGTCGGTGTGTGTTTGTTCGCCTTACCGTCTGTGTCGGTGGGGTTAAAGCCACAGATGTCGCAAATGCAGCGCACCCACTTGTTCATCTCCTCCTCAGTGTCAGCCACCAGGTAGAAGACTCTGTCGATGGTCTTGATGTCGAAGATGAAGCTGTGCTCCAGCTCCTTCTTGTTGAAGCTGAGCCCGGCGTCCACCTGCTCGCACAGGTTCAGGTCGATCACTCGGATGGGCTTCTTCACGTGGTCATTTTTGTAGTACTCCAGCACGTCCGGGTCTCCCGTCAGTCGTCCACTGCGCAGAACGAACCACCGCTTCTTCCATGCCTGTGGTTTGAAAACACAGACGACAAAGGTAAGTTTCGTTTTCACATTTGCTCAGCAAACGTATTGGTATGTCCTTCCTTAACAGGGACTTTTCTCTAAATATCCTGAGAAAGGTTGAAACCACTTTTTTAGGACAGCTCTGTTTACACACATTCCATGGGGGGGGGGGGTAATAGATCAATCACAGGGGAAATGGATTAATGCGTATAGAACAATTATATGAAAACGTGACAATAATAAATCCATCAGATTTTAACACAACCTTAACTCTATTAGTCTATAAACAGCACCGGCATTGTTTAGCGACCGTAGAAAGGAAGCTTCACGGTCTAGACATTCTGAACAAAACAAGCAGCTGCTATTTAGCAGTTCGCTGCAAAATTCTGCTCATTTAACACCAGAGTTAAAACTACAGCAAGGGTATTGTGAAACGTTTCAGTTCTAGACAGGTCATTACATTTCAGGTCAGGTCAGGACATTTCACCGCAGTCTAGCCACTGTGAAAGAAACAGAGGCACGGCTGTGAAGGAAGACGTACCGACAGACAGAGAAAGACAGACGGGTCCGACACAGAGTGAACCCGGTGATGGAATGTGAAGGCCAGCAGAGGGTAGAAGGTCAGAGCGGTTCCTCTGATGCGGCCCGGTTAAATGCTAAGTGGTAGTTTTATGTAGACCCAAAGCATGCTCTTCTAAAGAACATGACTGGAAAGACAACTCTTCTTCCCACACATGCTCTACTCCAACTCACCACACAACCCACGACACAAAGACACACACACACCCCAAACCAGAAAAAAACAGAGCTATTTCCTCAGAAAGAATGACGAGGCAGATATAAAAACCTCAAAAACTCACAAGTCACACATCTAGGAATTCAAGGAGAAGATTTTTCACTGTACAGGCAACCCAGTTTCAATAGCCTACACCAAAACAACAGAAAATGATCCAGTAACCCTCGGATGGGATAGGCTTTCTGGAGACCTGTCTGTTAAGTAATGTTGGAGCAGTTATAAATGATTCACAACGGATAAGCGATCTCGGTATAAATCCCAGATAGGAGTGTCTTATTATTTTACCATATTTGTTTTATAGTATTTTTAAATCTTTTTATCATCGGCTTAGTTTTTAAATGTTATTTTATTAACCAGAGTGATTATATTCGATCTTTTTGGACAGCATGTGCTTTGTAAATAAACTTGACTCGTATCTTTAATGTAAATGAAGTGCTTTGACCTTTATTATAACCGATTTATTATTACTATCCGCACTTAAGCTCATAAGCAGGTTACATGCCATTAACGAGGTATTAACGAGGTTATACCTCGAACATTTACCTCAAGCCCAGAAGAAAAAAATATGGAAATATAGCATACTACGAAAGAGAAGAGTGCCTTGAGTCTGAAAAACTCCACGTGTGCTGTAGCTTAATAATTTCCTTTCTTTTTGGTCTGTAGCATGAACATTTTGCAGGACTAGAACCAAAACGTGTGACTTTAGGAGCTTTGGTACGGCGTTCATCACTTTTCGGCACTATAATAAACGCGAGTTATTTTCATAAGTGAATACTGCAGGTTACACAAACAATAAACAGCTTCAAGTAATAAAACCGAGTCATGTGTATAATTACTGTCCATGTGTAACAATGTCTGTGTTGTATTTGACGTTAGATGATGAAATACATACTCGAAGCTAGAAGTACATCTTGTAAAAGACATTCGTTCATCTGTTGTTATTTGTACGCCAAACGATCAGCAGACTTCTACATCTCCTTACACAACGGTTCAGCTCTCCAACTGGTCCAGAATCAGCTGTTTATTAAACTGTTCTCTAATCTCCTGAACGTGCAAGACACCTTGTGAAAAAGGCGTCCTGATGGCCTAATTGAAACAAAACGTCCCACGTGGTCTTTTCGGGAATGGTGTTCTGGAATGTTCTAGTGGCTATGAAATAACATCATTAGTGTTACTTGTCTGCCGAGGCCGGTCCAAAACAAACCTCTCCTATCTTAACGGCTCCAGGATAACGCAGACTGAGACACAAAAATCCCCACGCGAGAGTTTTCTGCCTCGATTTATGAAGAAATGAAACTATCCGTCTTCCTGAGCGTCGTTCTGTAATGTTCGGTATTATTGCGCTGGGCCGAAAAGCAAAAACAAATCAATAGAATGAATTTTCCTCAGGTCACATTAATGATGCAACATTCCACAGAGACAAAGCTTTTAATAAATAAATAAATAAATAAATAAATAAGAACCCACTTCAGACCAGATCACAGGCTCACATTAAAGTCCTGTGCTGTAAGGAATGTCGAATCTTTGTCGGTGTTTATTTTTTTGGCGTGCGGTTTAAGAAGAAAAAAAAAGATTAACAACGCCTCCCTCTGTGCTGTTTTCCCCCATCCACAGACTTCTCTTTGTTACAGAGCCAATCTCAGACCCTCAGTGCAGTACCCCAACTTCCCTACACACTCGCACACCAATACAAACAAACACACGACCTTGAAGTCTTCAATGTGAGTTCCATATCTGACCGCTCTTTAACACTAACACAACCCTGATTTGACACTTATACATATACAGTGTTCTGGAAAAAGTATTTTTGTATTAAGGGGGCAATTAGTTTTTCACACTAGTGATGGGTGTTGGATAACCTTTTTTTTTTTTGCTTAAAAAAATAAATTAATTAAAACTATCGTGTTTACACTTAAGATGCCTTTGTTTTCTGATGAAGAAATTTCGTTTGAAAGACCTAAAACTATTTCATATGAGATATACACAACGAGAAGAAACCAGGATGGGGGCAAATACTTTTTCACAGCACTGTATACCCGACTGCAATATGTATTAAATCAGCATCCAGATATTTTTGTGAAATCAAACTCACACTATGTTCGAGCAATGTGATGATAATGCAGCTGTGATGTATCAGATTGTTGACGGGATTGTCGGCGCATTAGTACTTAATAATAATAACATTCGATACGTTTACATGGACAATAATCCGATATTAACCCGCTTACCCGAGCATGTAAACAGAGCATGTAAACAGCGATTATTGATGACCTTAATCCGATTGAAGTCATACTCGAAGTAAACACAAATAGAATTAAGACGTGTGGAGTATTCCTGTTTTAGTCGCATTATCGAGGTGTATTACAGACAGGTACACACCTTAATCACACTATTAACGTCGTGTGAGAGTCTTCACTACATTTTGCGACAGGACACGTACACACACGGCAGCGCTCAACTGTTTGACGGAAAACAAGAGAGCACGGCTGCGTCCCAAACCGCGTACTTACCTGCTACAGTATATAGTAGGCGAGATGCATGCATTTCGGTTACTATACAGTAGGTAAGTACGCGGTTTGGGACGCAGCCCACGGCTTCAAGCAGTCGTCTATTTGCACGTTCAGCACGACAAATAATTAACCGCACTCAAAGCTTTCGGAAAATTAAAAATAAAAACACCCAAAACTGTATACGGTTCCATAACGAAGACCAACTGTATGTCGATACGTTAAATTCTGGAGGGAACGTCGGACGGCGTGGCGCGGGGACGTAGTGACGTGTGCTGTTAATCGCTCTATGTTCTATAACACGTAAAACCTGAACATGGAAGGAATATTCTAAAAGCAACTCATGTAAACACCTTAATCAAAATATTATCTTATTCAGAATAAGGTCAGTAATTAGATTATTGCTAAATAAACGTGAACGTAGTCATTGACTACACGGTTCTTCAGAGGAGGTCTAGTTTTCCAACACGCTGCTTTTCTCAAAAGTTTTTGTGGTTGTGTAAAATGTGGCACTGCTGTACACATTATAACATCGAACATTACAACTTGGAAAACGTCGAAGTATTTCTGTATGATACTTTGTTCCTCTTAATCGAAAGCGCTCTGCCGCCAATAGCTGCACTAAAACAAAGAGCGCTGCACACGTTATTATATATGACTTCATGCAGCTCACAATTAGCAGCATTGGATTTGTTGGTGTATTGTGGTCTGACCAAAACAGAGATCTCTCAGACTCACTCGAGCTGAACCACAACGTACCCTGAGATCTGATTACACACACACACACACAGAGAGAGAGAGATTTTATTTCATGGTGTTAATGTACATAATTATCGCAACCTTTATACTTTTGTCCTACACTGGCACCTTGCATTTTGTCACTTTATTTTTCATTTTTTATTTACATATTTTTGTAATTATTATTATTTTTTTATTGTATTACTATGATTTTTTTTTTTAAATCCTCTATTCTTATCTATATTTATGATTTGTCAATACTGTATGTAAGCTATCATGCTAGTAAAGTACCTTGAAATAGAGAGAGAGAGAGAGAAAGAGAGAGAGGGGGGGCAGAGAAACAGTAAGTGAGAGAGAGAGCGTCAATGAGAGATAGCGACAGAGAAAGAGTGAAACAGTGTGTTTGTGTGTATGAGAGAGAAACGGAGACAGACGGAGTGCTGTGTTAGAGGGAGTGTGTCAGTGAGAGACAGATAATGTCTATCAGTATGAACAGGGGTATGTGAGAAGAGGCATACACCCACATACACCCCTAACTGCCCCCCTCCCCCCTACACACACTAAAAACAAGGACATATCTACAACCATAAGAATTCTTCTCTCTCTCTCTCTCTCTCTCTCTCACACACACACACGCACATACTGTGTGAACAGATAACTGAAGGTAAGAGACAAACACGGTGGCCTTGTCCCAGTGTTTGTGTGTTTGGAGTTACTCTATGAGAGAAGAATCATGGGTATCGGAGCCAATCGTGGGGTTTTTTTTTTTTGTCTGCTTCAAGTGTGTTGTATGAGTGGGTTGAACGTGGAGTATTTTAGCTGTGTCACAGAAACACTACCTCATGCGGAGGAGGAAAAGAAAAAAAATAACGGCGAAGCCTGACGAAGAAGAGTGAGCCATGATCTCTCTTCTGCCATCTGTGCAATCTCTCCGACACGTGCGCACACAAACACACACACGCTCCTTTTTACATAATTAATACCAACTCTCCCTTTGTTCATACGCACAAAAGTGTACAGAGAGTGTACTCCAGTTCAGCTCAGTGTGTAATCACTACTCAAATATCTGCCTGCACACACACACACACACACACACACACACACACACACACACACCCTACCTCAAGCTCTGGATCCTGAATAAAGCACAAGCGCACAGACAGCACGCAGTGTGGAGCCACCTGTTGCTGCTCACTCGTCCACTCTTTAGCGCACCACAGCAGTCGTCCATAGAGAAACAGAAACAGAGGGATCGGCGCTCAGCACTGGTGTGTTTTCTGAAGAACAGCAGCCCAGAACCCTGAAAACCACAAAGTGCTCCAGTGATCCCGGTACGATTTAACCCTGAAATAAACCTCGCGGTCGGGCAAACAAGGGCACTGTGAATCGGGACGCTCCAGGGCCGTCAACGGATGATCCATTCCAGTGCGAGGCCGGAGGAGGAGCGCACTTTCCAGACGTCAAGCCCTACAAACTCCAAGTGAAGTGCAATGTGAAGTGTGCAAGGAGTGGGAGAGGGGACGGGGTGGGACGGAGCTCAAGAGGCCCTCCCAAATGCAGCAACAGCTGTCTCCTCTCTGCACACACACACACACTCTCTCACACACACACACACACACACACACACACACACACACACACACACACAGAGCCATGTGTGTGACACACAACGGAAGCTAAGGGCTGTAGTGTCACAGGCTGGACGTGAACAGAGATGCCATTGATGTCCAGCATGCAGGGGAATGCCATCTGAACTGAATCACATGACCATGAGGCACTTTACATGAGTGGACTGATCAAAAAAGAACAAGAAAGGGGAAAAAAAGAAGAAGAAGTAGAAGAAGAGAAGAGGGGGGGGGCGGTTTCAGTATGTAGTGACTCAAAATATTTCGGGGTTAGGGAGTGGGCGATATGACACAAATACATCATGATAGTTGAAGACATAATACATACAGTGATATAATACTGCTAACAAACTGGCAAAAAAGAAAAACAACCGAAAAAACAGTAATATAAATATTATAATAATACAACATAAAACAAATTAAAGCAACTGGAAAATCTGGTGTACAAAAGAGCTTCATCACATTTGTGTACACAAAAAATTAAACGTAAAAAAAAGCAGAAACCAAAAAAATAAAACAAATAACAGTAAAAAACATATATATTATATATACACGAGTTTGAGTAAACGTATTTAAAGTCTACAAAAAAAAAATTACACTGAAAAAGAGGGAAAAAACTAATATCAACACTTAACAACTGTAAAGATTCTGTACAAAAATAACAAAAATGAATGTAAACATTAAAAAAAAAATAGTCGAGATATCCTGATACTCACGACGCCTCAGCAATGTGTATTACGGAATAACTGATCACAATATCAGTATCGTATCATATCGCCCAGCCCTGTGCCAGTGTGTTAGGCTCGTTTTTGTCTGGGCTTTATCAGGCAGCGCTGAAGGCCCAGGCACACTGCGTCTCTGATAAGCGTTCAGACAGTACAGAGCAGCGCAGTGTCCTGCTCCACATCCTCCCTAACCGCCACGCCGAGCATTACACAACACAACCACAGTGCCAATGTACAATCCTGCTACACACATCCAAACTGCAGCAGCCGTTACTCAAAGACGGAATTAGCGCACACACACACACACAGGAGCATGTCTATATCTCTTCGTTCCTGTTAATAAGACTGGGGTTATAGTTATTTTAACGGTGAAATGAATGAAAAACAACAGCACGCACCACTGCTTTCTACAGGAAGCAGTACAGAGAGCTGGGAAACATCACAATCTACTGTACATGAGGTATACATCATCAAGTACCAGTCAAAATGTAGCAAAGTAACCGTTTCCATCCACGTATTTAAAAAAAAAACAATACTGGATGGAAAAGCAACGCATGCGAATCTCCAAAAAAATACTTGTGTACTCAATTGAGGAGGATAATTTTTGTATTCAATAACAAGACATGCACATAAACTACAATAAAACACATCATTTCCATGGAAATAAATTTCTTGATGCTCTACCTGAACAAATCACGTTATCAGATAATTGGCTCGGAAAAATACTTCCTCAGGAAGTGGCGATTTTGTGCTCTTGTACACATGGGATGGAAATGATGCTTTATCCGCAAGTGTTTTGTTTATGCTATTCCAATTTTCTTACATAAGCTGAATTCACAACTTCGATGGAAACACAGCTTGTGTCTCTAATTATGTACTATTCCTTAATAGTCCCTAGTATTTGAGTGCAAATTAAATTCGTCACATGGTTTGTACTATTATAGTACTAAGTGCAATAAATGCTATATAAAAAGCTCATGCTTTTATATCAAGTAAACCTGTAGTACTTCATCTCCCGTCACTCCCAATATCCCTGTGCTCAATGTAGCACGATGGCTTTCAAACAGAAATGGGGAAAACACGCATGACTCGGCGTGGTTAATCCGGTTTCTCTTCACCTGGTAACCATTAAAACGTGATGATTGCACAACTAACAGACGTGTTCATTCGCTCGAATGAGGTTTGCAGAAGTGTTTACACGTGGAATTGTAAATATGAAGACTCCACTGACCATTTAGGGAACATTCCAGAGCCACTGCAACACATGGACACATGCTATCAGACCTTGAATAACATTGTTTCTCGCTACACAACCGTTGGGGGTTATTCCACAAAGCAAGCTAATGTGGGGCTTATCTGAAATAGCCTCGCTTGGCTTAGTGTAACCGGTTGATCCAGGCTCAGTGAGTTCCATCAACAAAGCAACTTATTTCCACTAATCAAGCAGGAATTGAACGACCGATGCTCATGCGTGTGCACACGATATATAATCAGTCCTAGCAGTCAAGTGAACATATAGCGATATGGCCATAACAACCTCAGCAAATTGGGCAGTTGTGTCTTGGCGGTTAAGGCTCTGGGTTACTGATCGGAAGGTCGGGGGTTCAAGCCCCAGCACTGCCAAGCTGCCACTGTTGGGCCCTTGAGCGAGGCCCTTAACCATCTATGCTCCAGGGAGCGCTGTATCATGGCTTACCCTGCAATCTGACCCCATCTTCCTGACATGCTGGGGTATGCGAAGAAAACAATTTCACTGTACTCTAATGTATATGTGACCAATAAAGACTTATAATATCATGTTTTCCATTACTTTCTTGAACAAATTAAATAATCTATATTTCTAGACTAAAAAAGGAATGATTGAATTCAAGGTCTTTTTGTTTCAAATGGAGTTGGACAACTATTTTGGTTGTTGGTCCATGTTTAAAGTACAATAAAAGTTCTGGTACCTGTGATCATTTGTGATGTTATTTATTCACAATTTCTAGATTATACTGTAATACCTCTCAGCTCTATATGTCTTGATGTAGAACATTAATACAAGTGGGATTGTATCAGAGAAGGGAATTACTTACAAAATACGATCTGTTTTGTTCTTAGACCTGATGTTAAACGTCCATGTGAGGTAAAATTATAGTGATAGCTAGCTAAATAAACCTGATAGTGTTTGCTGTACTATATACTAGATTTCTTTTTTTTTTTTTTTAAATGAACAGCTCATTAAGAGTTATAGATTTTGAAGTAAAATGAAGTAAATTAAAATAAAATGGTGCTACAGATGAACTCTCAATTAAAATTTTATATGCTTACATTTCTTAGACAGTTATGTACACACACAAGAAATAGCACACATATATGCAAATTCAGGCACAGTGTGCAACCCGCTGGCGTTTCTCCAACAAAACGTATTCTTTGCCATCTGCATAAACACTTCCACCTGCCGTTCGGTGAAAAGGTTTTTACCTCAAGTTAATTATTAAGCCATCCGTAGTAAAACCCTGCACGTTTGCGGATATTAAGCTTGCACTTTATTGGCGATTGTGTTGACAGCTCAATTGCTTTAGCATTGAGAGTGCTAACGGACAAATGAGGCCCGTGGTTCAGATTTGTGGTCTCTAGGATACCAGAGCTGGCGAGTGTGCGAGAGCGAACTGACGGTTGAATCATTTGTAAGTGTGAGATCTGTCAGGGATGGATGGACTGCTAACATGTTTTGTTACTCCGGTATCAGCCAGAGTGGCTCCTTTACATTTCTCAAAGACAAATAAATAGCAATTAGGGGAAGAGAACATTTCTGGAGCAAGCACACAACTCTCAAATGACTTTTAAAAAGATGGGATGCTGGGAGTTTTTCGTTTTTATTTATCAAAAGCACCTAAAAGCTTACACTGCTCCAAGTTTGTGCTCTGTCAGGAACCAGCACACAGAAGTGTGTATACATGGAAGTGCAGAGAGCCAATCAGATTGCAGCCTTCAAGATTCAAGAAGCTTGTAGCCAGAAAAGTGTACTAAAGATATAAGATGCAACGTAGCCTGTGCGAGGGGTATCCAAAGCTACATGTAACATCTTTAAGTAAGTGGAGTAAGTTAAATGAATTTTCACTTATTCAAGTCAAGTGGCTTTATTGTCATTTCAACCATAGAGAGCTGGTACGGTACACAGTGAAACGAAACAACGTTCCTCCAGGACCACGGTGCTACGTAAAACAAGACACTAACCACATGAGATGTCACAGAACTAAATAAGACCTACACATTCTACATAAAGTGCACATGCAAACGCGTGCAAACACAAGACAGTACAGTAAGTACTAAAACAGGACAATAGGTACAGTAAGTGA
This sequence comes from Ictalurus furcatus, assembly GCF_023375685.1. Taxonomy (NCBI): domain Eukaryota; kingdom Metazoa; phylum Chordata; class Actinopteri; order Siluriformes; family Ictaluridae; genus Ictalurus; species Ictalurus furcatus. The sequence goes on along the minus strand of NC_071257.1, from coordinate 31,532,035 downwards.
CAGTGTAGCGCCGACTAGTACACAGTTCTAGTATGGAAGTGTCAGATATAACAGGCAGTGCAAAAAGATAATATAATAATTTTTTTAAATGCTGTGAATATAAACATCACATACTATTACACAGTATTCAGCAGATTGTCTTATACCATATGTGGACATAGCGGTTATTGCGGTAGCAGCCAGGTAAAGAGTATAGTTGTGACAAGAAATGTAACGTGCATTTGAAGGTGTGCAAAAATTGCAAGGGGATTGGGATGGTGTTCAATTCAGTGCGTGTGTGTCAGTCAAGTCACTGAGCATTGAGGAGCCCAATGGCTTGGGGTTAGAATCTGTCACACAGTCTGGCCGTGACAGCCTGAATGCTCCGGTACCTTTTTCCAGATGGCAGGAGAGTGAAGAGTGTGTGTGAGGGGTGTGAGGGGTCATCCACAATGCTGGTGGCTTTGCAAATGCAGCGTGTGGTGTAAATGTCCGTGATGGAGGGAAGAGAGACCCCGATGATCTTCTCAGCTGTCCTCACTATCCTCTGCAGGGTCTTGAGATCCGATACGGTGCAATTTCCAAACCAGACAATGATGCTCAGGATGCTCTCAATAGTTCCTCTGTAGAGTGTGGTGAGGATGAGGGGTGAGAGATGGGCTTTTTTCAGCCTTCGTAGAAAGTAAAGGCTCTGTTGGGGTTTCTTGGTTATGGAGCTGGTGTTGAGGGAGCAGGTGAGGTTCTCTGCCAGGTGAACACCAAGGAATTTGGTGTTCTTGATGATCTCCACTGAGGAGCCGTCGATGTTCAGCAGAGATTGCTCGCTCCGTGCTCTCCTGAAGTCAACAGCCATCTCTTTTGTTTTGTCCACATTCAGAGACAGGTTGTTGGCTCTGCACCAGTCCGTTAACCGCGGCACCTCCTCTCTGTATACTTATCGTTCTTGCTGATGAGACCCACCACAGTCGTGTCCTCTGCGAACTTGATGGTGTGACTGGAACCGTGCATTGCTGCACAGTCGTCAGCAGATTGAATAGCAGTGGACTGAGCACACAGCCCTGAGGGGCTCCTGTGCTCAGTGTGGTGGTGCTGGAGATGCTGTTCCCGATCTGGACTGACTGAGGTCTCCCAGTCAAGAAGTCCAGGATCCAGTTGCAGATGGAGGTGTTCAGGCCCAGTAGGTTCAGATTTCCAATCAGGTGCTGACGAATGATTGTGTTGAATGCTGAACTGAAGTCTATGAACAGCATTCGAACATAGGGGTCCATTTTGTCCAGGTGTTTGAGGGCCACATGTAGGGTGGTGGAAATGGCATCATCTGTTGAGCAGTTTAGGACGATAGGCAACTGCAGGGAGTCCAGTGAGAGGGGCTGCAGGGTCTTGATGTGCCTCATGACGAGCCTCTCGAAGCTCTTCATGATGGTGGGTGTGAGTGCAATGGGATGGTAGTCGTTGAGGCAGGACACTGAAGACTTCTCTTGTGGGGGACAATGGTGGTGGGACAATGGTGGTGGCCTTGAAGCATTTTGGAATGACGGAACTGCTCAGGGAGATGTTGAAGATGCCAGTGAGAACATCTGCCAGCTGGTCATCCTCTGAGCACTCTGCCAGGAATGTTGACTGGTCAAGCGGCTTTCCGTGGGTTTTCTCTGCATAGAGTTTTCCTCACATCAGCCGTGGTTAGACACAGCACATGGTTGTTGGGAGGAGAGGTGATCTTCCTTGCTGTCACATCATTTTGCGCCTCAAACCAAGCGTAGAAGTTGTTCAGCACATTTGGAAAGGAGGCATCACAGGTGGGTGATGATGTCCTGTAGTTCCTGATGGTCTGAATGCCCTGCCACAGGCACAATGTGTCGCTGCTGTCCATGAAGTGACTGACTGATGGCCTGGGACAGTTTGGCTCTCATTGTTCTTAGGGCTGCCTTGTCACCTGCCCTGAAGGCGGAGTCTCGGGTCCTCATCAGTGCACGCACCTCCGCAGTCATCCACGGCTTCTGGTTGGAGCGTGTGGTGATGGTCTTGGAGACAGTGACATCAATAATGCACTTGCTAATGTAGCGGGTCACTGATGCCTTGTATTCCTCCAAGTTGGTGGAGTCGTGGTCAGTTTCAGCCTCCCTGAACATGCACCAGTCAGTGTGCTCAAAACAGTCCTGAAACACCCGGCTCCTGTTGGCCAGGTTTTCACCTGCTTCAAAACCAGTTTGGAGCGTTTGACAAGCGGTCTGTATGCTGGGATTAGCATAACAGAGATGTGGTCTGAGTAGCCGAGGTGGGGGGCAGGGCTAGGGTTTGTTTTTAGCTTCGCATGGAACCCGGCCCTTTAGCCGCACTTCCGCTTCCTCACACGCCGCTTAAGACGTCCCCACTCCCGGCCATTTGCATCAGTCGATGCCGTGGACCGGATGCCTGGTCCACACAACACGCCGAGACCGCGTAGCTTCTCCAGCAGATCATCATGCAGTTTGGTTGTTGCATGATTTCTGTATTTCTGTATGTCTGGCGATGGTAGACACAAACACCAGTTGCTCCAATGTCCATGTGCTGTACAAATCGAGGTAAGAGACAAAAAGCCGCTGCATGCTACTGTAATGCCGCAATCTTGTATCATCTTGGAAATGTATCATCGTGTACAACTTCAAGTATTTTGGAGAGCCCCAAGAGGTAGAGTTGTTTTAGGTTTTGGCCATTCTTTAAAGTTTCACAAGTTAGAATAATCACAAATTCAAATCCTATCAATGCCAACGGTACTAGGATTATACAACATCATATCAGTTGGCCGATAAAGTCAGCCGATATTAAAATTACTTGCACTAAACAGCATCAGTGGAAATCACGCTGATAAATGCACTAAATAAATAAACGTTACAAATTACAAAAGGTGCAAACATTCACTGATGTTCAAGAAGGCAACATGATGCCTTAAGAGCCGGGGGTATAAATTTTTGAACAAGATGATCAGTGTAAAAACAAATTATTTTGTTTAAAGATATTTTTATTTATTTAGTTCTGCCCTTCAGTAGCTACATAAGATACTTACATCTTTCCCAGAAGACAAAATAACAATTCACACCGATCGAAGTGTTCAAAAGTTTACACCCCCTGACTCTTAATCTATCGTGTTGCCTTCTGGAGCATCAGTGAATGTTTGTACCTTTTGAAATAGTTGTGTACGAGTCCCTCAGTTGTCCTCAGTGTGAAAAGATGGATCTGAACATCATATAGTTGCTGTTGGAAAGGGGTCAAATATACAGAAGATGCTGGAAAAGCAAAGAATGTACTGGACCTGGAGGATTTTTCTGAAGAACAGTGGGCAGTTTAACTGTGGGCGCATCAGTTAACAGTGGGCGCATCAGTGTGATTTCTACAGAAGTTTTTAAATTTAAAGCTCTTAAATGTTAATACCGCTTTGCCTATGCGGCTTTGTGGATTTCTTTATTTTAGATAATATAATTTAAAAATAATAAGAAAAATAGAGAACAAAGGAGGGTGGAAAGACAAAAGCACATTAATGCATGGCATAACATTTATTGCATTATGTAAGTGTTTGGAAGTAAAAAAGCAGCTCATATTATCAGTGGAAGAAGCGGATTACTGCAGTTAAAACAGGAGCACAGCTATAGGAGGTCAACAACCACCAGCATGACAACATCTTCCTAATAACAGAACGAGTCTGTCAGGGCATTTACATGCACACACACCTCCCCCTGCTAGTGCATTCCCAGAGTGCATGACCTCATCCCTTCTCTCTCTCAGCTCAATCGATCTCTCTATTCCCCGCACCTGCTGCTCTCGGCTCTGTATGATCCTCACACGCATTAAGATCAGAGTTAAGTCTCGCGCGCGCACACCCTATACCCACTTAGGGAGATCCTCCGAGGAGTGCGCTCAGCATAACCAAGCCTCCGCTAAAGCACAAACTCCACATGCATATCCATACAAAGCGTTAGACTCAAGACGATATACAAGAGGCCAGTTTGGAAGAAAAGAAAGAAATAAAATATGTACACCAGATCTGTAAGAAGCTAGCCAAAATCAACCTCATAACCAGCAGTGGGTGTGAGGAAATGTTACAAACAGGATCAGGTTTCAGAAATGAAATTGTAAAGAGGAATTACATTAGGCACCTTAGATTTGTGTCTCTCTCGCTCTCTCTCACACACACACACACACAGAGAGAGAGAGTGGTGTGTAAGGAGGGCGTGTCAGGATGCCTTTTGTGTGGCGAGTGTGTGCTGTGTGCGACATGTTGGGGCAAAGTCCTGGGCTGGGTCACACCTGCCATTCGCATGTTCATCCTCCTTCTCTCGTTCGCTCTTCTGCACCAAATACATACTTCTGGAAACATGCTTTGCTTCAAAATCAACCAGTCAGACTTCGAGGAAAAACAGAACGGAATACGAGTTGGAAAACTCAACAAAAGGCAAACTGCCAAAAAACACAAACTATGCTGCAGGAGTTGCAGCATCACAGAGTTTACCCAACTTGGGAAAGTCTGCCGAGGCCGCTGACGTTAGGGATAACTATTATGTCATGGCAAAACACATCTAATCAGTGGATTATTCTGTGCAAACCTGGGATTCAGGATTCTCAGAAAATGGTATCTGTCAAAAGGAAATTACGGATTATCTAGCATTCGCACAGCACTGTGAATAATCTGCACTTTTGGGCAAACATGAGTGCTCATTTCCTTTTACCGATCATCACGTGACCGTAAGATGGTGCAGGTAGGGGGTGGGGTCGAAGGAACATGACAAGACAGCAGAATTTTAACAAAATGGCATCCATCTGGCAGATCAAATAAAACAAACACTGACATCTCTCTCAGGGTACAGACAGTGGATACATAACAAAAACAGTCATTTCTTATAGTGCTCATTTCCTGTCACTTGACCGAGGCCAGAAACGGTAACGCTGTGTAACGGGATATCATCACCTACCGCTGCAGAATTTACAGCAGCTCTGATTTTAGTTTCACAAGTCTTCATAGGTTTATATTAACACGTATGGTGGATGCTCTTGATACGATGAAGTATATTTCGCATTTCTGGAAGGAGTCTCCAGTCTCAGCGCTTTGTAACAGTCAGAGGTAAAAAGCTGTAACTAAGTTTTCCAAGTCTTCAGGACAGGACTTGGTGCTTTCTTGGTAACATGACAAGCTGCGTTTTTTTTTTCTTTCTCGTGAGTGAGGATGGTGCAATAACGACTGTTTATAGCTGCTATAAGGTCAACAATACCAGGAACCTGTTTTGTAGGTGTACCACAACATTAACCGCAACTGTAAATGGAGGAAAAATGTGGCAGAACATTCCTGAATAAATAAAGATCGTAATCATAGGCCAATTTCTGTAGCACAAGGACGTAATGTCATTGGGAAATAAACCCCAGCATGGTTAGAGTAGCTCTGCATAGCTCCACGTTACAGGACATTACCATGTTATTCATTATTTTCCTATAACACCACGCCCAAATGTTTGAGATATTATACTTCTATCAGCAGCAGTTCTATAAACCCGAAGGATGCTCTTATCTTCTTACTTACTGGCTTCGCTAATGTAAAGCGGATATCGACAGCACGGCTCCACTTAGTACCGCCCGGTGCTGCAGAACAAATGCGACGCCATTAACGGGAACGAACGACCAGGTAAACGTTAAGACCTTCACGCGATCCCTTCGTTCCGTTCATCTCTCGGATGAGAAAGTAAAAGGAACCCGTTTAAGAACTCAAACTACTGAAGTGCAGAGATATGGAAGATGTGCGAGCTATTCTCCAAAGCTCAGTTCACTCAAGACAATGTAGGGTAACACACTTTTTTCTCCTCCCACACACACACATTAGAAAACAAGTTTCACTCTGGGAGTGCTTCTCATCCAGAGACTGCGGCTAACCGTCTCACTTCTCTGTGGCTTCAGGTCTGCGGTTGAAGCACGCTGAACCTGAACACAGTGAAGGAAAAAAAACAAAAAAACAAAAACAAAAAAAAAAAACACCACACCTGTCCTCCTACTTCTCTATTCCCCTCTGGCACTCAGCTGATCGTGTAGAGAAAAAGAAAGAAAAGAAAGAAGAAAAAAAAACAACAACGACGACGCACAAGAAGGAAACGAAAACAAATACGACAAGTCCACACAACCTAGTCCAACACGCACTAAAAGGATTTGATACGGTGAGTGCACACAGGCTTGAGTGATAATCAGGAAAGAATTCCCGTTATCAAGTGCTGATGAGAGGTTTCCTGGAGTGCAGGTGAGAGCAGTTCTGCTGTATGACTGTTAATGCCACTAGTCCCCAAACCTCACTGCTCACTTCCTGTTCACAAGTTACTTCCTGTTATCCCTTGCATTATTACAGAGATAAACACTGTTACAAAGTGCTGACACTGGAGACTCCTTCCAAAACGGAAAACTTCGTAATCGACGACATTTTTTTGGAGAAAATGTCCTTGTGTACACTGTTACTATAGAAACTATTCGAACGAGGCCATTCGTATAAACCTGTGATCTGAATCCCGGACAACAAAAGCCATGTCCTGGATAGTCCAGTACATTATCTATGGTATATATGCGCAGCTCGTATTATTCCCCGATGCACCACAGAAGCGATTTGTGCCAGTCCGTCATGGTGCCTGAAGACAGAGAAAACGTTACAGACTTCATGCTTTAAATCTAGCTTTAAGCTTTGCATCACCTTTAAACACATACATGCATTGCTTTTAGACCCATAATTATGGAACCTTTCTAGTGTAATTAAAGCACTAATATCAAAAGCAGTAAAAAATAAAGAAATAAATAAATAAATAAATCCACTAATAGCCCTGACGACTCTCAGGTCGGGGTGCGGAAATAAGTGCTTCGCGGTTCAGGTGCATCATGATTCTCTCCTTTCTCCACTCGTACAAGAAATGCAGTATTCGGGCACACCAGACGGTAGAGGAAGACGAGTTTTCGAGATGCTTTAAATAATAGGAAAGGTTTTTAAAGTAATAAGTGGAAGCACTTAAAGAAATCATAGCGTAGGCTCCAGAAATCAAATGCCTCACGCTGCATGTGTAATGGTTTTATAATCTCATTCGCGCACCGTGAAATCACAATCGAGTTGTGTGCGGCCTCGAGATTCCCACCATCGTCAAGCTGCATAACAATTCTAGGATGCCATCATCATCATCGACGTCGTCGTGGTTCGTCAGGCTGAAAGCCTCGCCCCATGACACTATCACTAAAATCCCCCCGTGCAGGCCAGCGGCGCAGAAAGCCCCCGAGCCGGAGGAGGAACAATGATGCTCTTAAAAGAATCTCACACCACAGCGTCAGAGTTTTTGGCCACCGAGGCCGGGTTGCTGAGGTGCATGCCGAAAGGGGGCAACGGATAAGGAGGGGCCACAAAAGCGCCTCTGTGCGCTTTCGAAAGCCGGAATAATCAGCCTTTGTTTTCGGTTAAAAGTAAGAAAAAGCCATGTTTTTTTTTCCTTTTCTTTTACATCTGTGTCTATTTTTACGTCTGCTTTTCACACGTCCTAACACTGCGATAGCAAGAGCGTGACGGAGGAAGATGCGCAAATGGAGCAGTCTCGTAAAGGTCACGGTGACTGAGCGTCAGCAGGGCGGATTCTCTCTCTCTCCGCACAATCAACGCTCTCTTCGGGCATTTCTCTCTGGCGCTCGTGTTCTAGCTTCAAAAAAACTTTGCTTTCGCAGAGCCACCGCTGACCTTCAGAGCTGAATGGCCAAACAGTACTGTATATACCAAAAGCACACATGATGAACTGCTGAGGACAGACTGCTGGGTTTACCTTCACGTATTCCAAACGAGAGAGCGAAAAATCAATCAGTCGCCTCCGTTTTCTTTTCTTCAGGATAGCTGACGTGTTTTCTACGTTCAGGGAGATGTGAAAAATCTGTTTGACCTTGGACATGTTTTGAAAAACAGAAGTACGAGATCAGGGCGACATCGGCCTTGTCCTCGCCACGGAACATACAACACCGTATCTTAGTCACTTCTCAATGTCCTTCGAAACTCGCCATGGACTCAACATACAATCTCAAACGTCTTTCCATTCGAACGAGACAGTAACACAAGAGATCGTCAAAACCGATATGAAGTGCTGTGAATCAGGAGTCGGGCTGTAAAAATCAAACCATCGTATAAAAGCAGTTACTTCTGTTTCGTAAGAGATTTCAACAGAACACAGGGATTTCCCTGCCGCCCATCTATTGGTCAGTTAGACCACAGTCTGCAAAGACAAATTTCCTCACACACAAACCTCACAAAACATCTGCAACCGCACATGTGGTCCGGCGTACGGAAGTGAAAACTGCTGAAAGGCTCCTCGTGTTTTTAGTCAGCGCGTTATCGGGTACATAAACCCTGTGAGTAAACAGACTATCGGATAATCGTTATTGTGCGTCTTAAGCCGTAACAGAAACATTACACGTTTCCAGGATCCCTTGCTATGATACAGCCTCGCACGTAGCTACGTTATATTCATCTGGTTTGTATTTGATTCCGTCACTTGTTTAGTTTCGTGTTGGGTTTATATTAACGCACACGTTTTTTAAGACGTCGTTGTTTCTACGGCAACCGGCTTGCGCAAATATCGCGGATGTTCCACGTAATCGACAGTAAATAATAAAGTGTTGTTATTCAGCACATAAAAACACGCGATTGTCGATATGATAACGTTTATGTAAGGAGTCTCCAACGTCGGCGCTTTGTAACAGTCAGCGGAAAAGCTTTTTACGATGGTAAAGTCTAATGAACCAGGGCTTTACAGTTTCTTGGGATCAATCTGGTTTTTTTTTTGGTCTTGATCATCTTCAAGACAAAGTGAGGCAAAGGCTGTTTATAGCAGTAATACCCCGCCCGTACGTGATAACAGGAACTAACCCGTTTTGTGATTCGACAACATTAAATGTAACTACACTTGGATACAAAGTACGATGTGTCATTCTTTGATTGGACTCGAAGTCAACTTGCTGTGGAATAAGCAATTCTGTGTTTTATTCCTTACTGCTGTTTAAGCATCGACAAATAAAACTTCAGACAATTATTCATAATCAGCATCGCCAACTTTGTTGACAAAGCCCTGCTGGTTCCAGCTTCGTTGGTCCTGAACGCTCTGTAACTAGGAGTCCTGCTCTCGGGTCACTGCCCGTCTCTGCCGTGTGCCACACACTCCTATGCCGAATGTAAAAGCGCACCGCTTTGACCTGCTGGAAGCGGCTCATAAACAGTGACAAAGCGTGATGTACTGACACACTGGCTCCCCCTGCTCCTTCGAGGTTATTAAACTAGAGCAGTAACTCAGCTGAGAGAATGCCTGACCCAGCCTGCTCTCAATACGCCTTGGCAGCCATGCAGCACTTTCACACATCCGCCACCGTCCAAGAAGAAGTGGGAGAGAGAGAAAGAACAACAACCAAAAAAAATAAAAAAATAAAAAGAATAAATAAATAAATAATAATAATAAAAAAAATCAAATCAATCGGTTACCATGGAGGAACGTTTAAGAAAACCTGCCTGGGAATCGTTTAAGCCTTGATAATGCTCTCCGACGGCTACAGAATATGGAAAGTATTACGGTTGGATATTTAGCATACCTCAGAGCCCGAGAGAAGCTAGAAGATACAGATGTCTGTTAGGTTTAAGGACCACGTGGCTCTATCAGGGGGTTGCGGTTTCATTATATAGACCTGAGGTGAAGGGTTTTCTCCCTGTAACGGCTTCCTGTGTGGGGTAATCACGACCTCCCGGTTCCCTCTTGAAGGAAAACGAAACCATGAAGCGCGTGTTTATCTTGAAATATTTCTGATGTGATCAGCAATTCTGGTGCTGATTTGAGAAGTTCGTAGCGAGCGTAGTTACAATGATGTTTAATAGGAGAAGCAAATGCAACACTTCAAAGACCAAAAACGCAAGAGCTTCTTCTCTCGCTCACCGTTTTCCAGATGACGTTCGAGATCATCATAATGAAAACTCCAGTGTGGAAGTACTGGAGATACGTCGGCGCGAACGCTGGACTCAAAGTCCCAGAATGCAGTGCAGCTCATAGCTTATAAAACATTTTTGTTTTTCCAAGATTTGCAGAAGGTTATTCACGCTTTTATCACATCGTGTTTCGATTATTGTAATTAATTGTACTTGGGTCTTCTTCAGTCATCTCTTGCTTGTCTCCAGATGGTTCAGAATGCAGCTGTGAGGCTGGTGACCAGGGCAAAGAAATATTTTTTAACATCGCTCCATTGGCTCCCGGTCCAGTTAGGATCCGGTTTAAGATCGTTTGTTTGTTTTTAAAACTCTAAATGATCAAGCTCCTTCGTATCTCAAATATCTTCTTACACCACATTCATCTAGCAGACTTTTAAAGATCTTCTGATAGGTTTCTTCTGTATGTCCCTCGATCCCATTTAAAAACTAAGGGGGATAGATCTTTTTCAGTCTCCGCCCCTCGTTTATGGAATCAATTGCCGCCGGATATCCGCCTCGCACCTTCTATAATCATTTTTAAAAAGTTTCTAAAAGCGTCTCGCTTCTCCCAGGCGTTTTAATCTCATTGCTACTATCGTTTATTGTCCGTCTCCATTTGGTTTTATTCCGTTTTCTATTAGACTTTTTCTTCCTCTGTTCAGCAGAGTGTTTAAATGTACTATATGAATAAAATGTACTTACTTATAGGAGCTACAGCAGAGACGTGGCTCGGCTAGTTCGGCGTGAAAGCTGGCGTTTCGGAAGCTGTTTGAGCGTACAGAGCAGAGCATACAGACGGAGGTCAGAGAGCTGGACGGAATAAAGGACTAAAGCGCTGCTGCATCACTCTCTTTAGGTAGAGATAAATCGAGGACTTAATCCTACTGCATCGTTACCAGTAGACTGCCCGGCATCGTGGGTAACGAAGGAAACACGTAATCGATGTGGGGGGGGAAGAAAAAAAAAAAAGAACGACGTGTCGAACGGACTCCAAACTAAAAAAACGGTCAACCAAAAGAAACCTGATTACACTTCAATGAAGATGAAGGCCCATCAATCATTAAACAAACAAAAACAATAAACAAGAAAAAGATGGCTTAAGGGATTAGGAGGATGAGGAGATGGTATAACCGGGGGGTCAATTTGATTAATTATAATTATTAATGTGTATTAATGTAAAGTGGTTCATGGTGGATTTTTGCTTTTGGGGGCACAGGGCATTTCTGACAGACTCACGTGTGTGTGCGCATGTGTGTGTGTGTGTGTGTGTGTATATACAAACTGTCACATGGAGAAACTGCATACATGGGCGGAAAAAGTGCAACACGTGCAAACATTTAAATGTGGAAACATATTGCTGTTTGTGTACACACACACACACACACACACACACACACACACACACACACACACACACACACACGCAGGCTCTTCTTGGAAATACTTTATTTCACGTATACACAGAGTATCTGGAGCAAACCACAAAACACGCGAAGTATTTTCATCTCGTCACTCCAGTCTCCAAAGACCGCTGGTACATGATGTTCAAAACATTCTTGAGATTTCTTTCTCTACGGATCGCTTCTTACCAGAACTGACTCAATTTTATCCAAGTTACCGTTTTTTTTTGACCTAGCAGGAAAGGGAGTATTCAGAGTTCAGGTGGTTTTTGGGAAACCGGGCCTCGTGTCCTGTAATCCCTGCACTACAGGCACACTAGCCAGGATTCTGGAGCTACATAGTTATTTATTTGATCGAGCGCAGATTATTTTCCAGCCAGGATTTTAGACCAGCGTGCTACAAGTTGTGAACGGACTTCACACTGCTGCTTTCTTCAGAACCTCTTAAACACAATCAAGCCGCTTCAACATCGATCCCTAAACGAATGACTGAACCTGTGACTTCTCGTAACACTCCGTGACTTCTAGAGCAACATGCATGATTACTGGAGCGTCACATCATTTTTACAGTATCACGGTGAGGGCGAACGTGGCCTGAAACTTTCTCTCATAGCTAGCAGAAAATAAGTACAACGAGTACGTACAATTTACCACACTGACCATAGCACAACAAAAACAAACAAAATAATAAAAACAGGAAATTCGAATTTGAAATTCGCTAATGTTATCTAGCTACCTATTGAACCGCTGGAATTTCTTACCTATTCAGCAGGAAAAGAGGCGTCTCTGCGTCAGTCTTCAAAGGTCCCCTTCAGATCTCGGCGTTGTCGCCACCTCTCAGAAGCCATGCCGATATTTATTCTCCTTTTAGCACGGGCTCTATCGCTTTCCCCTTTCGACTGCAGGCTCTCGGCAGCTCGAAGCTTCTTGGTTTGGACAACAGCCGATTCCCCAGATGTCAACGATGATTGCGTTTAGAACTATCCAGATTAAAAACAGCCGTCCAGATGACAACTTTAAATTCTAAGTAACTTTTATTAGAACAAGCTACAAACACTCCACCGTCCTCAGCCCCTCACACGCGATACAGTAGAAGACTTTGTCAAATTTCAGACGAACGAACTGAAGTTTCCCGCGAAATCCGACCAACAGCTCGAATCATTCATTAATTAATTAATTATTATTATTATTATTATTATTATCATCATCATCATCATCATCATGTACTTGCTCAGTAATTGATGTTTGGTCATTTTTAACCAAATAAAGTTCCGTACTGCAGCTTTAAACCCTCAGAACATCAGGAATTTGTACGTGAAAGGGTACGTTCTCCTTCTCCGATACACCCATCTCTGCTTGTTACTTATTTCATTACGATTCCTGAAAAAGACAGAAAAGCACTGAAGTCTAAGTGGACTAGAGACTGTAACTGCTCTAATGTAATTCCAAACACACCCAAAAGTGGAAGAGGAGTGTGTGTGTGTGAGAGAGAGAGAGTTAGGTTGAGAAAAAGAATGAGATGAGGGAGAGTCAAACAGATAGAAAGGGAGAGACAGAGAGACAGACAGGGAGAGAATGAGACAAGGGGAGAGCCACAGACAGCGAGACAGATAAAAAGAGAGAGAGAGAGAGAGAGAGAGAGAGAGAGAGAGAGAGAGAGAGAGACAATGAGACAGGGGGAGCCACAGACACAGAGAGACAGATAAAGAGAGAGAGAGAATGAGACAGGGGAGAGCCACAGATAAAGAGAGAGAGAGAGAGAGAGAGAGGGAGAGAGAGAGAGAGAGAGAGAGAGAGAATGAGACAGGGGAGAGCCAGACACAGAGAGACAGATAAAGAGAGAGAGAGAGAAAGAATGAGACAGGGGAGAGCCACAGACACAGAGAGAGAGAGAGAGAGACAGAGAAAGAGAGACAGAGAGGGTGAGAGAGATAGACAGAAAGAGAGAGGGGGAGAGAGAGACAGATAAAGAGAGAGAGAGAGAATGAGACAGGGGGAGCCACAGACACAGATAAAGAGAGAGGGCAAGACAGACAGGGAGAGAATGAGACAGGGGAGACAGACAGACACAGAGAGATTGATAAAGAGAGAGAGAGAGAGAGAGGCGGAGAGAGAGAGAGACAGATAAAGAGAGAGGCGGAGAGAGAGAGAGAGAGACAGATAAATAGAGAGCGTGAGACAGACAGAGAGAGAGAGAGACAGATAAATAGAGAGCATGAGACAGACAGAGAGAGAGAGAGAGAGAGAGAGATAAAGAGAAAGAGATCCTGATGTTGCCAAGCAGCTAGGAGCTGGGTCACATACCAGTAAGCAGAGCGTCTCTGTGAATACTGACTTACAAATGCCCTGCCAGATGTCTCTGTGACTTTCCGTACCTCACAGTGGCCCTGAGATGGACTTATTTTCCCCTTCAGTCTTTTTAATAAACACAGAAACATGGATTAATGGACTGAGGTCCTTCGATCAAAGGTTACGTGAGTAGAGAGGGACACTGCGTTAGTAGTAGTTTGGGGGGGGGGGGGGGGGGGAGTGCTCAAATCATTACGTACTACAGACCTGGGACTTTCTATGATAATTAAAGCTACTTAATCTGGTTCGGAAGTGAGCAGCTTTAATATTCCGGGTTTACGTCGGTAATCGGCTTTCTTAGCTGTCTCGCTACGAGTTGCGAATGTCTCAGTTTTACTACATCTTCCACAGCGAGGAGAGAGCATCACTACTTTTTAAACAAAGTCGTTTTGGAGTTCGGTTAATAAGGACCTGAACTGCTCCATTCGGACTGGCCAGAAGGTGTTGACTCCTAGGTGTTGTAACTATAACAGCAGCTCTGACAGTACTCGCCGGCTGCAAGGCTCATATTAACGTGCTCCATCTAAGAGAAGGATTTCACCGGGACGTGTACAGCAGGCGCTCCAGATAAATGAATGAAATGAACAAGTGTAGCACTTGATATGAAACTTTCTATAAGGAGACTTTCAGTTAACTTTTTTTGGAAGGAGTCTCCAGTGTCAGGGCTTAAGTAAAGCTTTCTGACAGAAGGTCTTCAGAACACAGAGCTTAGCATCCTGTGGTTTCTCCATAACAAGATTACCTTCTTGAAGAAAGAGATGAGAAGAGAAGAGGAAACGTGATCGGCATCGTGCTCCTACTTAAACATAGATATACTTTAAAAAATGAAAGACAAAAATAACCATGTCTGCGTTAGCCAGGACTAAAATACTGATACGAGTGTTGGGCGGCATTTTTGTGGTCGAGACGACAAACGTGTAGCCTGGAGATTAAGAACACGCTGACCCGGGAATATAATTTTAGACAATGCAGTCACTCCACTCCTTCCCAAACTGAACAATTCCACAGCTATCCCACAGCAACAACGTGGGCCAGCACGTTCATGTTCGGTGTGGTTTTTCTAGTTTTCATAAGGGAAGCTAAAAACTCCCTACCTATTAAGATAGAAAGCACAAGAAAAGCAGAGGCAGTGTGAGACAGTGTGTGTGAGGAGGGATGGGCTCTGTGTCGAACCTGACCATGAACACGATGACCTTGGGAGCAGCTTGAGCAGCTGCGCGGTCCATCCCTGTAAGAACACCCAGCATCAATCCCTTTATTCATTAAGACAGACCAAGCCCTTAACAGCTTAGCCAGGAGGCCGAAAGGCCGACCCAGCCCATGAAACCAGATAACGCGGTTAAGCAAACCCATCTTTCTGATCTGTTCTCCATCACAGTTAAGGTCAGGATACTTCGTATCGAAGTATCAACAACGGTCAGAAAATCGCCACGTCGTCGTCCAGCACCTGATCAGACGAAGCGCAGGGGGAGTGTTAGGAAGTGGTGGTGCTGTCAAACATCTGCTGTTTGACACCGGTGAACGGTCTCTACAGTCTACAGACAATCTCCAGCTGTATAAATAGCACACGCTGTTAAAAATATCACCTGCTGAAGTTAGGAAAAAAGAAACGTCGTGGGGCTTCAGAGGTCAGGATGAGGGGTGGAAGCGCACAGGGTTTTGCACTGATCCCGAGCACTGAGTGCTGCTTTTGTGCAGAACATTAAAAATATATATACATATTTTTTAAATATAACGTACACAGACGGGAAAGAAGTCCACAAATCCTATAAATAAGATTCAGCAATGAGCAGACATGAGCCGAGATCAGTACAGAACCTTCCTTCTCACATTCCACATATAATGCAATGAGATGCAAGGTTATCCAAAAGTACTCATACTTGCTCTATTTTCACTCGTCTCGTCTTTACTCGACTCGCCACCACGTGCTGATAATCAAATTCATGTACCATAACGCCTTCCAGACAAAACATCACTGACGTGTTCATTTTTCGGAGGAAATGTAATGCCTAGTTTAGGATCTACGGTTGCACTTAACTATAGGAAAATTACGGCAGGGCAACATGACGATTTAATCACAATATGGTGATAAAATCCACTTTTCTGAGATTTCGTGTGTTGTTATATAGATTTTTTTTTTTTTACAAACTCTGATTGGAAGTTGCTGATGACAAAAGTCTATACTGAATCTTTAAAATAATTCGATGTTAACATTTTCACAGATTTTGTTCGTTTTCAGTGTTCGGTCAACAGTCAATAAATCTGAGCTTTCAGGATTTTTGAACTCGATCCTATTGTTTAGCTGGCAGTTTCTTAGCAAAACCTGTACGTCATAATAGATATTGTATGCTTGTAGAATGGTATTTGAAATCTTCGAGCATCGTGACGTGATCTATTTATACCATACTGACCAGCCCTAATGCTGATAAGCGTTTATATCATTTCAACAAAGTGCAATATCAGTTAGCAGACCCTACTGCCAGTATCTCGGAGGAATTAACTCGATAACGGGAATATTCTGAGCGTACATCGGTAATCGGGTTTCTTACGGTCATACTGCTACGATTTGAAAACTACGTTTTCCAATAGTGAGGTTTTAAACTACATTAGTAGCTTGTAAGTGGTTAAACACTTACCGAACAAGGTTTGGAGTTTTTTTGATATGAAAATGAAACAATTCGGATTTAATCCGTTGTGTTATGCACAGTGTCAAGGTTACCGGCCGCTAGCAAGTCCACTCTGATGGTAAATATTTAATTGGGAGTTTTATTATATTTTTAAACTGTGCAAAACAATTTTGCCGCCACCCACTGTGTTATGATTGGTCATCCTTGACTTAACAAAAAATACATAATTTTTTTTTAAAAAGACCTATACTTTATGGTGAGACTTCACGATCATTTCATTCACACCCCATGCAAGGTGTACGACTGCAGTCCTACTTACCACTTTAATGTAAGAGTTGCGAATTTTTTGCAGAATCCAATAATTAGTTCAGAGTGCCAAAGCCCGGCGTGTTGGCGTCTAACGATCCGGTAAAAGAAGAACGTAGGGCAAAGCCAGCAATTTCAACCCAGTAAAAGCAGTTCTTCCCAAACGCCAGTCCACTGTTTACAAAAGAAAAATGACTGAGTGGTTCTTCAAACCACGAGAAGCTAGGAGGGCTAGAAGACGGTTAATCCAGCATGACTCTCCAATTCAGGCACGAGGAAAGGAGAGAGCGAAGGACAGCGAGTGAACAGAAGCAGAAGATGGAGAACATGGGGATCGATAATCCAAAAAAAGATCAGCAGCCTCAAGAGGTTTTTATTAGCAGTCTCCTCTTGGGTCGGTTTCATCCTGCCCCGCTCTCACGCTCTCCTGGAGTCAACGCCGAGTAACAGGACGAGCACAGTGCCAACGCTGCTTCAAACAAAACCAAGTGAGGCATTAACCAGACAGCTGGGGAGAGGAAGAAACGGCTCAACGTGAGCCAGAGGAAGAAAGAGACATGGGTTTAAACATTAACACCGGGTCCCGTTGAGGATTTCAGAAAGGAGTCTCGAAACAGGCAAGAAAGCACACACAGGCTGCATTAGGAGACTGCGGTTCATTTCCTGTAGTTCCCGGAGCAGTGTCCAGTGATGCACCTCTGACACAGGAAAACAGAGTCTTTTTTAACACACACACACACACACACACACACACACACACACACACAGAGAGACATGGTGGGGGTAGGCTGGAAGTTTCCACTTTGTTGGCGTTTTTTTTATCTTCCTGATCATCTGTTCCCAACACACACTCTGAGAAAAAGACTTCCTGTTTTGCCTCCATTGTCACACTTGTGTGCTGCATGGCTGGACACATCTAACTTTAGACGTGTGTGTGTGTGTGTGTGTGTGTGTGTGTGTGTGTATAGAGGCCGTTTCCTTCATACAGTCCCTTGTTTAAAGCAAAACACTCAGTGGGGTATAGAATGACTAATTTAAATAAATAAATAAATAGATAGATAGATAGATCTAAAAATGAGAGTTAAACACTTCTCTTAAACACTACAGCAACATTCTTCTTCCTCAGCCCCATGAAATGAAGCGTATTCTTCACTCTGAATCCAAACTCCCAAATAACCACATCATCATATTCTCTTCTTTACAGCCCTGCCATCAGACATTTGCAATAAAACCCCACTTGCTTACCTCAGTCACTCAGTTCAGGAGCGTAAACGTCACTGAGTGAGCACTTGGACAGGCCGGGAAGCTGCATGGCTGCAGTGGAGTGTAATAACTCCGGCCCCGCTCCCCCTCTGCTCCAGCAACGTAATGTAATTTAGCCTGAACCGCATTGACCAACGCAGGAGGAGGTTTCCTCTCTCCATAAACACGGCTCCAATATGGCTGCTCTCAGGAAGACTTTTGCATTACATAAGTAGGATGTTAAGACAATCACGACCTGTCCTGCTCTCGCCCGCTGTCCTGGATCCAGAGCCTCTAAAATCGTAACCGTAACGCAACGTCGCTAGCCCAGCTGCACAAAAACAGGATAGCGCCTGGCAGACAAAGTGCCGCGGCACAAAAGAGACCTAAAGCGGATGCGGCAAACAATTCCAGTGCATCATGCAGGCGGGTATTTACCTGTTGAGATTAATTGTTGACGAGAGGAGGGAGGAAAAAAAAAAAAAGGCAGCGAGCTGTTGTGGTTCTACTTCTATAGAAGTTCTCTGTCCTCTCTCTCTCTTTCTCTCTCTCGAGTCAAGCTACAACTCCCTGCTCCAATAACCCCTGACCCACAGGAAGTAGACACAATGGATTGAAAATAATGAGAGAGCGACAGAGAGAGAGAGAGAGAGAGAGAGAGAGAGAGAGGCAGGCCACCTCCTCTCTCCTGCCATGTCCCTCTCCTCCACCCACCCCAGCACAACAACACTCGCTTCCATGCGGCGCTCGAGCACGGCTGCGGTCATCCCCAAAAATACTTTCCGTCCGATAAACTCGGCCTCATTCTTCGCATTCCCTCTGTGATCTCCAGGCTCCACCCCGGCAAATCACACAAGAGCTGTGTGAGCCCCTTACATGAATACACAGAGTGCAAACTGTCCAGAGATATTAAAAAAATTTTAAAAAAATTAAAAAAAAAAAAAAACAGAAACTGGTTTCATAGAAACTTTGGATGAATTTCAGCTCTTAATCCAAGAAAAGCGTCATACCATCAACTTTGAATCCCATTATGTCTCAAATTATCTTGAAAAAGAACAGTCACTGGCACTCTGTAGTAAAACCACTATAGATCAGGCAGGACGGATTAACACTGCTGCCTCATGACCTTTGACCCCGATGAGTAACTGTGTGAATCCCTGAATCACATAACTGGCATTCCTTCATTCGTTTACTTTCATTCATGATCAGGAGACACGCATCCTTGTCAAATTGTGATCAAGCTTTACGGCTTCCTTAATTAATGAAAGGTAAGCCACTGCAACACTTGCTGAAGCTGGTTAATTAGCAAACGTTAGAGTCTGAGCTTTATTGACGCTAGAATGGCCTGCTCACATGGTTTCAGTGTCTGCTTACTGTGGGGGTTTACTCGATTAAAGGCGGTGGTTTCCTCATCGATAGACTTCATAACATTTACGTAAGGTCACATGACTTGTTTTTATTAAAAATATAAAATTGTTGTTTGGTTTTTTTTTTTTTTATTGGGGCAGTAGTGGCTTGGCGGTTAAGGCTCTGGGTTACTGATCGGAAGGTCGGGGGTTCAAGCCCCAGCACTACCAAGCTGCCACTGTTGGGCCCTTGAGCAAGGCCCTTACCTCTCTCTGCTCCAGGGGGCGCTGTATCATGGCTGATCCTGCGCTCTGACCCCAACTTCCTGACAGGCTGGGGTACGCGAAGAAAAGAATTTCACTGTGCTGTAGTGTATATGTGACCAATAAAGACTCATCTATTATTATTACACACAAAGCACCAGAAGTAGAATTGTTTATTTAAAACTGCAACCCTGTCTTGCACTGAAAACATTTTCTGAATAGATAACAGATTTACAGATAACTGCAGGACATAAGAAGTCCACACCCTGTACTAAATCATCAGATTAGCACTTTTCCACCAGATGCTGCGGCATGACTCTGCGCTGCAGATTGTCCGGCATTTTTTATTTCTATTTCCACACTCGTTACTCGGATTATAAATGAATGACGAAGGCACAACCTGTGTCACAAGAGTAAAAAGCTCTTTTCTCCAAGACGTTTCCGAAAGCTTACGTCCAGCACCTAAAGTTACACTTCTTACCTGTAATCCAAGTAAAAGATTGACAAAAATGAAAAAGTACCAAGACTTGCATTTGCGTGCTGCTTTTTTTTTTTTTTTTAAACAACAACCTTGCTGTGTTTTATGCTTTTATCCATCTTTCATCCTGTGTGGGAGAAATAATTAGTATTTAACCCCTGAATTTCCTGTAACATGTATAGCATTAAACAGTATTATATAATAACCTGGCAAGAAGATTATATATATATATATATATATATATATATATATATATATATATATATATATATATATCTCTTATATATACTTATGTATAAGTATATCGTTATATGTGAGAGGAAAAAGGGAGGAGACAGTGAGGACAGAAAAAAAAAAAGAAAGAAATAAGAGAAACCGGGTGGATATAACTCTTTGAATCACGCTCTGTCTGTGACAATGCACAGTGCAAACACAGCATAATCCAATCTCAGACCCATGCTAATCACGTCAAATCACATACTGCACACAACCCAGGACTGATGTGGGACAAATCTAATTGCGCCCCTACGACTAAGAAAGAGACCGGGCCACTCAGGAAATGGACTGCCATGCCAAGGAGAGATAAGCAAACACACATCATGAAGCATCCTTCACACACTTCTCCTGCAGTGATTAGATAAGTGCTGAACAATACCGACTCCGATGGCGGTCCTTCAGTAATTTATGACCCGTCGTATAACCCGGCAGGGAAACCTTTTGAAGCGGTTCATGTCTTTGTCGTAGGTGCAAAGAAGGAGTAAAGCAAGGTGACTTGACCTTGAGGACATGGACGCAGAGCAGAGCGGTGCAGAGTGTAGTCCGTTTTGATTGGGTGAGAGCAAACCGATAACGCCGAGTACATTTCTCAAGTGTCCCAACTTTTTCTTTTTGTTTGTTTATACAGGTGGCGATGGCCGGGCTCTCGTTTATGCGCCCCTCAGCAAAAGTACAAAAATAAAGAAAGCGTTAAGTTTAACCCTGCCCTCCATTGTGAAGTTCTCAAACAAATTCTCGTTCATCCATCTTCTATACCGCTTTATCCTTTTCAGGGTCGCGGGGGGGAACCTGGAGCTTATCCCAGGGAGCATCGGGCACAAGGCGGGGAAGGGTGCCAGTACATCACATTCACACACCCATTCATACACTACGGACACTTTGGACACGCTATGTCTTTGGACGGGGGAGGAAACCGGAGTACCCGAAGGAAACCCCCGCAGCACGGGGAGAACATGCAAACTCCGCACACGCAGGGCCATGGTGGGAATCGAACCCCCGACCCTGGAGGCATGAGGCGAACGTGCTAACCACTAAGCTAACCTCATTCAGAACTGTTCACAGAAACATATCGCCCTGAGTGCCGGGATGCTAAAGCTGGGTCTCTCCACACCGAGAGCACTCGCACTATACATAGCTCTGCTTAGGCTTCCCTCATCTGCTACTACATATCCTAGAGACAGCCCGTTATACCGCTGCCTGGTGTGTCTCGGCTGCTTTTTCCGTGCGCTGCTGGAATGCATGTCCATCTCGTACACGGATTCCTACTGATGCTCAAACATTCTTCTAACGCTGCACTTTTACAGCACGTAACGTTCAAACTTTACAGCTTTCACTTCAGTACGTGTGCGTTTATCCAGTCTTAAATATTTCAAGCAGTATCTAAGACAACTCGCGCACGTGCATACACGTGTATACGCGGTCATACACACCCCCGGACAACGTTCCTGCTGTTAATTCTCAGCTATTCGTGAAGTCGGACCAACAGAGCATAAATCAGACATTAGGTTTTGCTTTCCGTGTCGTGTTGTGGTAGAAACAAGGTCACTGATCAATAGCTCAAACAAAAGTCTATCCGGGCGCGGCTCTGAAATCGGCTGCTCTGCCAATGTTTACAGTCTGCAGCGCTTACGTAGAAACAATGTCTCAAAATAGCTGCTGCGTGTCACGGATTTCAGCGCACGGGTTCGTTAAAAAGGCCGTCCAAAGGTCAAGAATTACGTCCAAGAGCCAGTGCGGATTTAGTCATCTGACCGGGATAGAATAATGGCATTTAAGAACAAGGGTGAAACCCGAGATGTTGCCAAGGATGGACACGTGCACGCACACACTGAGCACGCTGTCGTCCTTCTTGCCATCTTCTTATTCATTTGGCTTTTTACTTTTGTCGTGGTAGAAGAAGGTCAGCAGTGCTGCACTCGGCCCGTTTGAGAAAGCCCCCTCCTTCTTCTGTTGCTCACAAAGTCACATGCCTTCGTCAAAGCTATGGCATTCGCATTCAACACATTCCTCTGGCCTGACACGTCTCTGTTCGCATGAGTGCAGCTCTGCCTTGCTGAAACTGTGGCTAACACAAACAATTTGACTTTGTTTACAGCACTGCGGGTTCTTTAGGTACCGTCATGGCCGGCCCAGACTCCTGGTACCAGCAACGTGGAGCAAATGAGAACTGGCTCTCTTTTCATTTGCAGGAAAAGCCAGAAGATAAAGTTAAAACACAACTTACAAACTAAGTAAACTATTCCACTCGTGTTCTGTTCACTTACGCATCATAATACAAATAAATCCTTAGCTAAAAGAGCTCAGAATTAGAAAAGCGATGCATCACGTCTGACAGTAATACTGAACAGGCAATTAGGCTGTAGGACTGGATACTACATCATAATGCAGGGAGTGATCCACTGACGGCCTTCCTGTGAGGGAAAGCTGTGAACATGGCCATCCAGGGAGACGCTTGTCTCCTGAAATCAGATCTAGTCCATAAACTGTGTGGTATAACACCTGCAGCTGGCACCTGAAATTGCTCGTGCAGCACAGGGGGAAAAACAGCCGGCTGTTTTAAGTAAACTTAGGGATGCACACTGACCTTGACTCTTCCCTGGACGTGGAACGGTAATTTCGAAGGTGAGTTAACCTGAAAAGGCTGAAAAAACGCATAGGAGGCTTGAGAGCAGTCCGATGTTGAGGAAGTATCCAGAACAGATAGAAATGGCACACAGGAGAATATGAGCCACACCTCTCAAAAGGTGCATCCACATATAGTGAACGGTCGTCACTAGAAGTGTGTTTCTCTTTCTCTTTTGATGCAGTCGCACACATGCAGACAGTATCGGTGTTGGCAAGGTATCAGTGGTGGCACGGCGCCAAGCCGAGGCTATCGAGTCATGCTGTGCAAAAGCCCTGTAATGCAATCAGGGCGAGTGCAGCACTGTCACAAGGGACAACTGCTAAGAGCTCTTTCCCTCTCTCTCCGTCTCTAGCTCGCTCGCTTTTCAGTCAGGGTAGGTGGAGCAGGAGAGACCAGACCTATACGGCCTCACGTTAACCTGAGGAATTACACGGGACAGCGGCGGCATTTCACAGCTTGCCTCTAGTCTCTCTCCTCCTACACACTCGGACCCTGCTGGAACGCCGAGTCCACGTCCAAAAGACCGAAACCTCGATACACCCGGGAAAACAAATCCTCAGACCCGGTTAATAAAAAATGCGTGGTCGTTTAGGACACGCCGGTGTTCCTGAAACCCGGATTTACATTTGCAGGCTTTGTCAGATGCTTTTAGAAGTGCTTTGTAGTTTCTAACCAGAACTTCAAAAAAATGTAACTCCAAACCCTGTTAGAGAAGAGTTAGGATACTTTTGTGCTTATTTAAATTTGTGAAATTTGTTTTTTTTTTTTAATGCTTTTTCAACTAAGTTGCTTTAACTCTAAAACTAGGCTGAACGGTTTATGTGCTTTACAAGGGACACATAGGATTTAATATTAAACTTCTTGTTGACGGAGACTAACTGTTCCTATCAAACGTACAGAATTAATTCAAGGGGAATCTGGATAAATGTGAATGAAAATGAGAGAAAAATTGGGAGCATGTTAGTTGAGAATCCAGCTTTTACCTGCTCAAATAATGTATATGCAGAATATAAACAAGCAAGATGGGCGCTCGCAGACTGAAAGCACGTGTCTGATATAAATCCCGTGAGAGAGTTCACAGTGAACAGACGACCGAATCCTAGTGGCTGAAGACAAATTGAGGTCCATGATCCCTGACTTATCATGACTAGTGCAATGCACATAATGATTCAGACCTTACCACGTGAGACTTTACACCAGTGTTTCACCTGCTGATCCAAATCATCCCACGAGTTTGCTGTGACTTCCAGTGGTCTCAGTGTTCAATAACGCTCGCTAAACGTACAGATTTGTCTCCATACGCCATGCGGAACATCGTCATCCTATGACATGGAAGAGTCTGGACACGAAGCTCAAGATAATAAAATAAAGTACAACAAACTGAATGTTTGCTTTTATGCTAAATTAACTACTGAAAGAAAGAAAGAAAAACAGAAAGAAAGAAAGAACCACCGAAAGAAAGAAAGAAAAACAGAAAGAATCCCAGAAAGACAAAGTCCCAGAAAGAAAGACAGAATCCCAGAAAGAAACAAAGAATTCCAGAAAGACTGAGTCCCAGAAAGAAAGAATCCCAGAAAGAAAGTCAGAATCCCAGAAAGAAAGAGCCACAGAAAGAAAGAAAGAAAGAAAGAAAGAGCCACAGAAAGAAAGAATCCCAGAAAGAAAGACAGAGTCCCAGAAAGAAAGAGTACCAGAAAGAAAGAATCCCAGAAAGAAAGAAAGCGCCACAGAAAGAAAGAAACCCAGAAAGACAGAGTCCCAGAAAGACAGAATCCCAGAAAGAAAGACAGAATCCCAGAAAGAAAGAATCCCAGAAAGAAAGAAAGAGTCCTAGAAAGAAAGAAACCAAGAAAGAAAGAAAGAGTCCCAGAAAGAAACCAAGAAAGAAAGAATCCCAGAAAGAAAGAAAGAATCCCAGAAAGAAAGAAAGAATCCCTGAAAGAAAGAAAGAATCCCTGAAAGAAAGAATCCCAGAAAGAAAGAAAGAGTCCCAGAAAGAAAGAAACCAAGAAAGAAAGAGTCCCAGAAAGAAAGAAACCAAGAAAGAAAGAATCCCAGAAAGAAAGAAAGAATCCCTGAAAGAAAGAATCCCTGAAAGAAAGAAAGAATGAATCCCAGAAAGAAAGAAAGAAAGAATCCCTGAAAGAAAGAAAGAGCCACAGAAAGAAAGAATCCCAGACAGAACGCAAGAAAGAAATAAATGATGAGAATGTGAAGTGTTATAATGTTGAGAATGTGAAGTGTTATTATGATGATGAGAATTTGAAGTTATTGCATGACGTCCGCTGCTGTTTGGACTCGGGGCCAGAACACTGGAATGAGCAGCGTATTGGAGCTTTCACTTGCTCGGTGGGCCAGCAAATAAAAATCCCCTCTGTTAACAGGACGAAGCTGAATTACCTACTGGCACTGCGATTTGTGGACGTGACACATTAAGTTATCGTTATTATAAAATATGACCAGATTCTCAAAATGAGTGCAATCTTCATTCTTCTGACCTCGGAGGACCATTAAGCTGTCCTCATTCAACATAATTACTCATTATGGATGTTACAAAACCAACACAGGGCAGAGTTATGTAAAATCTTAACTACTCTATTTTATCTTTTGCTTCCAGTCAAAATACTGCAGACAATCATGTCAGTATTACAGCCCCATAAATCCACATATGCCTTTCTTAATCAGACAATCTAAACACATGAAAGTAATAACTGTGTGTAGAAACAGAAGCAGAACCAACATGCAATGAAATATGATCCTCCTGGGGTTTGTTTTATAATGAGGAAACTGTCTGGGTGATTAAGCATGTTGACATTATACATGTCAAAAGTCTAATTGGGAAGCTGAAGTGAACTGAAATTTTTTTTTATAAATAAATAAATAAATGAGTCTATTTGCATCTCGTTAATTCCGTGCCAACGTACTTGATCCATCAAAGGACAACTGCGTCTTCTACATTTTTAAAAATCTACTCAGTCTATCAATGCACATCATTTCAGGAGGTGCATGTCATGTCAATCATGATGCATCAGTGCAACACAACAAAGCACCATCATGGCATGAGATCTGGCGTCTGAGTGCCCCTTTGAGACCGGCCTATAAGTTTGAGTGATGGAAATCTGACCTTAGACATACTTTAATGCACATCTGGCTCATATTTTCACAGCGTGGTGCAATGCTAAGGTATACGCATACCATGTGCTCAAAAAGGCACTCGTTCCAAACAAAAGAAAGGAAGCAAGTGAAGCGTAGAGAGAGAGAGAGAGAGAGAGAGAGAGAGAGAGAGAGAGAGTGTGTGTGAGAGTGTGTGCGCGCTCTGTAGCCATCTGGTAGCCATCAGAAAAAGCAGAGGAAGCGATCTCCACGCTGCTCTCGGACACCAGAGAGCGTCGGCTTTCTGATGAACGGCTATACGGGAGAAACAAAAGGGCTGAGAGATAGAATGGGGACGAGAGAGAGAGGGGAAAAAAGAAAAAAAAGAAAAAGACCCTGGTAGGTTCACATTCCTGCCCTCTCCAGCATGCTGGGAAACGCTATAGAAAATGACACGTGTGACCGCAAGGAAGAAATTTGGAAAACTGAATTAATACCACATACAGAGCTCTATAACTGCTGACGTGTTGAACAGGACATGTGCATCCTTACTACATTATGATCTACATCTAGACCTGAACGTTTTACTACGTTCCAAAAACGAGAATTTCTCGTGTGATAGACAGTAATTCTGCCGAGGTGCCATCATTACTAACTGATATATAAATCCAGAAAAAAAAACAACTGGGAATCAATTAAAAAAGATCACCAGACATCAGCGATGTTGAATAATGTGATCATGATCGACTCGAAACGAGGACAAAACAAAAAATATATCATCTGTGAAGAAATATCACAATAATAATACAATAAAGAAAAAACAAAAGGAAGAAGAGAAAGCGGAGACCCCCCCCCCTCTCCAAGTCCACGGTTCTCTTTCACCTTATCACGGTTTGGGAACGAGCATGGCTGAGCAAATATCCCAGCACATAAAAGAACACATCTGTTTACAAACTGCAGCAGGGAGACCTTTTAACCAGATGACAAATCTGCAAACAGGCGCTGTGTATTCAAGGAGGAACTGACTCTTCCTGTAAGATACCCTGGATGTGCTTTCATAAATGATGCAAGTTCACAATCTGATCAGCGCACTGACGCCGATATCGTGCCTTAACTCATATTTGTTAACAAATGCTCCGATACCATGCGACACCGTGTTGCCAGGTTCATGCACAGATGACACAATATGAAAAATCTGGATGCGTTTCAGGAACAATAAATCAATGCAATGCAGACTGCAAACCGCTCTGTGGGAAAATCACGCAGAGGAACTACAACATCTTCCTACAATACAGGTATCTTTTAAAGAGAGGGGGCACGGGTGGCCTGCCTGAAGCAGTATCGTTGAGCGCGTACTAGGCTTCCCAGATCATGTGTAAAAATTACAGATGCACACACACACACACACACACACACATATACATATATATAGCACAGAAAAATATATTCATAGAGAGTATATTTCATATCCAGTTAATGTTAATATAATATATTAGCAGTTTGATGTTCAGTGATGAAGTAGAAATGCCTTTGTTTGTGGTGAGTGAATGTAAAACCTAACTGAATTCTAAAAATAAACCGGGACCGGATATTAGCTGTAACTGCGTTCATTATGAAATTGAAGTAAAATGATATAAACTACACGTGCTCTGTGTTTAACAGAACAAAAAAAAAAAATCTCCCACTCTCGATTAATGATATTTAACGGAAAACTCGGCACAAGGAGATCACTGCTATCAGGACACAACATCAAAGATAAACAGAGCTAAATAAAATGTTCCGTGATGCCCCTGATTGCCTAACACTAAGTACATTGCTCATAGGACATCAACGCGTAACAATAAACATGCACTCGGCCTAAAAATAAACTAAACTCCGCATGCTCAGTTAGACGTGCGCATCTCTAACGTTCGGACGAAGCGATGTGAAGTCTACAGTTATAATGAGACAGGCATGTTGAGCTGTTCTTTAGTTTGAGGAACACTACACATGACACTGTAGACATATGACAGAGCAGGCCTGAAATAAAAACGTGGAAGTCATGAGTATTAAAAATAAAACTTTAACCAAAACACATCCAGGATTTTTACTTCCGTGTCTGTCGGAGTCAGTTATTTATTTATTTCTTGAATAATTTATTATTTTTTTTGTAAAGTAGGTAGGTTTAGAACTTGGAGCCTCAAAGCTTTAACTGCCAGAGCCTGAGTAAATAATAACTACTCAGCGACTACTCTGCAACTTTATAGCAAACATGGAGGGCAGATCAGTAATGAGTGTGCGAGTGTGAGAGAGAGACAGGAAGAGAACAGACGTTGCATTTGGAGGCCCTCTAGAGAGCAGTGTGTTTGAGCGAGTTATGGCCTCTGAGGCCTGTTCCCTCACAAATGCGATCCAAACACGCAGCCCACTGAACCAATAAAACCAAATCATCCACAGAAGCAATCGCCTAACCAACGCAAATCTAACGCCAATCAGAAAGCTCAGCAAGACTTCCAGCACGCACACACACACACTGCTTCCCACAGTGGCTAAGGTATTTACATGACGCCTTCGAAAAAATGCCAGCAGCACCACCATGGCTGCTTCTCCTTCGAGCTTGGCCGGGACGGCCTGAGTCAGCACTGTGGTTGTGGCACTGTTTATCGTGAGCGAGATCACTTTCCCAGCTCGGACTGTTTATGTAAACACGACAAAATGGGCGAAATCTTCCAACGCTCAGCGAAAGTGCCTCAGACAGGTGGAAACCAGGGGCTTACTCAGGTCGGAGTGAAAAGGAGCTTAGCGTCAAGTATACAGCAAAATACCTCTAATAAAATCTTTGTGAAACTGTTGTAACTATTCAGAATCAGAGCTGGACAAAATTAGTAGCCGCGGAGAAGCACACGGAGATCTTGCGCCCTTATTAGGGATGTCACGATACCAAAAATCTAGTAGTCGGTACTGATACCACCAAAAGTACACGATACTCGATACCAAAGTCGATACCACGGTGTGGTATAAATATATATACATTTTAATTTTTTTTTTGTTAAATAAAATAAACTCCTGGAGGACATCCTCTAATACTGGCAAAAAGAGCGAGAGAGAGAGAGAGAGAGAGAGATATTTTAGTTATCAAACACTGTCTGTCAATGACTAATAAAACAATGCTAAGTGCTAATAACAAGTGCTAAGGTGCACTCCTAAACGCACGCATCCGCGCGCGCGCGCACGCGCACACACACACACACACACACACACAGACACACACACCTTATACTCTGAATGCAAGCATTAGTTTAAATTCACCGATATTGTGGTAGGCCAAAAAGATTTATTAAAAGCATGAACATGTGAATAATTATTAGTGACATTAGGCTACATACAGCTGACAGGACATGGGCTGAATGGCGATGCATGGTGGACTATTAGGAGGTAGTTCATAACACTGCAATGTGTTAGCGTCGTTAACAAATAACAGGCTATCGCTAACATTACATGGAGCATAACATTAGCTGGTTTCACGGCAAAAATGCCAGCTGCCTCAAACAAATATAATATAGGACCGTCTTTTAGGTGCTTCACGAAATTAGAGGTGTTTCCTCGATTTGTTTGAAATGAACGATAGCATCGGTTACACACCGGAAACCAACGCTACCTTTCCTCTCAACGAGCTTTCCTCTCTCTGCCTCTCAAGGAGTCAGGGCGGAGCTAAACTTGTCACCATTTCTGTAGTTTTTCCCGTGTGCTTGTAGGCGTTTTTCTTCTGCTTCTTCTTCACCACTTGTGAACCGACTAAAACGCTTGCGCGTATTTGCTGCCCCCTTCAGTTCCGGAAGAACTGCAACCACGGTACTGTCATTACCAACGGTACTAAGGCTACTGCAGAAAAACAAGTACTGTCACGTTTTAAGAATGTTGGTACCGAAGTATCGGTTCTTGTGACATCCCTAGCCCTTATACGTGTATATATTTGTTTAGATCTATAAACTTAGCACACTTCAGTGGTGTGACATCACAATCCTGTAGCTACTGCACAAGTTTACTCACTCACCTGCTACACCACACACAAAGAATCACAGAAATTAAGAAAGAATCGCAGAAAGAAAAAGAAACACAGAAAGAATCGCAGAAAGAATGAAAGAATCAAAGAAAGACAGAAAGAAAGAATCACAGAAACTAAGAAAGAATCCCAGAAAGAAACAAAAGAAAGAATGAATCCCAGAAAGAAAGGAAGAATCCCAGAAAGAAAGAATCCCAGAAAGAAAGAAATAAAGAATCCCAGAAAAAAAGAAAGAAAGAATCCCAGAAAGAAAGAAAGAATCCCAGAAAGAAAGAACAAAAGAAAGAATCCCAGAAAGAAAGAAAGAATCCAAGAAAGAAAGAACAAATCCCAGAAAGAAAGAACAAAAGAAAGAAAGAATCCCAGAAAGAAAGAAAGAATCCCAGAAAGAATCCCAGAAAGAAAGAAACCAAGAAAAAAAGAAAGAATCCCAGAAAGAAAGAATCCCAGAAAGAAAGAAAGAATCCCAGAAAAAAAGAAAGAATCCCAGAAAGAAACAAAAGAAAGAAAGAACAAAAGAAAAAGTCCCAGAAAGAAAGAAAGAAACAAAAATGAAAGAATCACAGAAAGGAAGAAAGAAAAAGAATCTCAGAAAGAAAGAATCCCAGACAGAACAAAAGAAAGAAAGAAATGATGAGAATGTGAAGTGTTATGATGATGTGAAGTGTTATGATGATGATGATGTGAAGTGTTATGATGATGATGAGAATGTGAAGTTATTGCATGATGTCCGCTGCTGTTTGGACTCGGGGCCAGAACACTGGAATGAGCAGTGTATTGGAGCTTTTACTTGCTCGGTGGGCCAGCAAATAAAAATCCCCTCTGTTAACAGGACGAAGCCCTTTGATTCCCAGCAATCA